>NC_043979.1:45751085-45815634 GCF_902148855.1 Sphaeramia orbicularis | reverse complement strand
CCCCAAATAAAGTGTCCAGGGTAACACATATCCACGCCTCACTAATTTCTTTGAATAGGATGATGAGGAAGATAAAATATATGAAATGACTAAAACTAAACTAAACTAAAACTAAGCATTCAGAAAAAAACGATAACTAATAAAAACTAACAAACCTGCTCTAAAAACTAATTAAAACTAACTGAATAAGAGAAAAAAAAGTCAAAACTAATTAAACTAAACTATAATTAAAAATCCAAAACTATTATAACCTTGACTCCTACCCCAATTACTATTCCTTATGATCACTATATAGTGATTATTATTTTGCATGAATATCAATAAAATAATAATAATAATAATAACAACAATAACAATAATAGTAGTATAACAATATCATACATCCTTTTTCCTATATACACTGATATGATAATACCCATTTACAACTTATCCTTCCAGATATTAATAAAAACTAAAAACAAAACAAACAAAAACACATATATAATACAATACTCTATATTGTCCTCTATAGTAATATAGTAATAATATTTTCATATATCCATATTTAAACTAGATATTATCAGCATATGTGGCAAAGCCCCACTATGAAAAACAACCGGACCCCCCCCCGGCCCTTCCCTCTGTGTATTTTGTAAAAATCGTTTGTTGTATTTGTTTTTAAACTGTTTGATGTTCGGACATTGTTTCAGCTCCACACTCAGTCTGTTCCATAGTCTTACACCATAATATAGTAGTATAATGTAATATAAGATATAAGACAAGATAGTGTAATATAATATGATACAACATAATACAACATCATATAATATCATATATAATAAAATATAGCATAATATAGTATAGTATAAGGTATATAGATAAGATAATATAATAAACATCATATAATATCATATAAGATATAGCATAATATAGTATAAAGTAACATAATATATATAATATGATATAGTATAGTACAATGTAGTGTTGTGCCATATAATCTTTTTTTTTCTTTAGATACATAAATCTGTCATGTCATTCAATCAAAGGGTCATTTTAACATTTAATTTATGTATTTCCTGAACCTGTTTTTCAGGAATGCAAACAAATTTGGGCATGCTCATTCTAGATTTGTTTGTTTTTTTGTGTCTTTTCATATTGATGGGATTAGTTTTGATAATATGATAATATGTTTAAGTGCTGGTGTCATTTTCATACAGTGTAATGTGGTGACTGTAGTGGACAAAATTTTACAAAATCTCAAATATTATCTTGAAATATTTGCAGAAAAATCTTTTTTGTGTTTCAAAAGGTGATGCTGCATCAGCCAGACACAAATTACTGAATTTTTTCGTTTATTGTTAGCAAGAAAAAGTAACCAAACTAAATAGTTGACAGTTTCAACATGCCATGTCCTGGATGTGTTTCATTATCTGCTGAAACATCCAGTTTTGACCTTGATGGAACTGAGCATGTGCAGAAGGGAGCATGTGGGTTTGGAGACTGGAACGATATTCGGCACAGTTCAGTGACTTAACAGTGATTCTTGATGAACTGTAACACAAATGTATGGGGTGAACAAATACATTTTACCACCACTGTACTGATATTAGGCAAGGAAAAGAGTGCTGATAAATGTTTTTAGTTCTTTTTCTCTTAACTTTCTAACTTAGTAGATAAATTACTTCATACAGTCATGGAAAAAATGATTAGACCACCCTTGTTTTCTCCAATTTCTTGTTCATTTTAATGCCTGGTCCAACTAAAGGTACATTTGTTTGGACAAACTACAAAAATAGCTCATAGTAGTTTAATTTCAAAGCTGATATCTGTCCATTTTCCATGTTTTCTTGATAAAAACCAAAATCACTTCAGTTCTTCCATAATATCTATGGCATTGTACTGACAAAAACAGTGCTTTTAGACATTCCATGTTTTCTTTTCTTATCTGTTTTAGTCACATGATACACACAGGAGTTAGGACTGGATTGCATAACCATTTTTTTTAATGACTTTTGATGGTCTAATAATTTTTTCCGTGACTGTATATGCACTTTATTATACAATGTCTGTGTAGTAGGTTCTCATTTGTCCAGGTCATGGTTCTTCTTGGTAGTTCTTCTCAGTTCAACTGGACTGGTTTAACTCTTATAATAAATTTGAAAATGTATTATTCGGTATCAGTACCAACATTGCTTTACAACATAGGGCTCATCTAGTTCTTGTTCTCTATCAGAACCACAGTAAAACTAAATAATTTTTTTATTACTTTTTGGAAGATGAGATTGAAGAAAAATCATAAGAGGGAATTGTAGATGTTCATCTAAAATGGACTTCTCTCTCTAATGATGTGACGTACTTTGTGTGTTTAGAATGTTTTTAGCAGGAACTGTTTACGATGTGTAGTGTTACTGTGACATGCTGGTATTGATGATGATGATGATGATGATGATGATGACTCGCAGGGAGAGGAAGAGGCGGGAGCAGGAGAGGAAGCTGGGTCAGATCCGGGCCAACCCTGTCATGCCCGTCCAACCTCACAACAACGGAGGGTCCATGCCCCCCCCACACCACCAGCCCCCCCTGGCCTCCGTAGCCCCGCCCCGCCCTACCTCCCTCCGCAGCCCCAGCCCCAGCCGCCCCCATCCAGACCGGAGAAGCTGGCCAGCCTGCCTCGGTCGGCCGTCCCACCCCTGCCAGTGCCTCCAACCCCGCCGGTAAATAACACACTGCACTTCACGTTCATGTCTTAAAGAGTCAAAACACAGTAATGTCCCATCAGAGAGCGAACTTTAATTGTTTGCCATTCCAGCATTTATTTCAGTATAAAGTAGCTCTTTGTTTTGGATAATCCCTTATGGTCCAACTAAAGCAAAAATGAATTTAAAAGTAAAAATATGGGTCATTTAGCAACACTAATCTGTCAAATTGTCTCTAAAATGTCCCATCAGAGAGACTTCGAATACCGTGTTTTGACCCAAATCTTCAGTGTCTCAACTCAGGTTTGTTAACCCTTTAGGCATTGGAGTTTTTATATATATTATATATATATATATATACATATATATTCAGTTAGGATATCAAGATTTCAAAATTACAGATCTGACAACGACAATTGGAAACAACTGCACAGATTTAAGAGTAAAAGCAGGAATTGTTAGAACATCATAACCCAGTGTTTTTCCTCCCATTCTTAGACATTCCATTCATCACTTAAGCCAAATAAACAATGAATTAATTTACTGTTCATTAATGAAAATAGCATACTTTCTTGCAGGTGCACATTCAAACTTGGGGAAGATGTTGATTGAAATATGAATATGCAGCGTTCTTTGTCAAATATAGGATCCATATCGGAGTTATATAAGCACACTGAAGTCTGCACTAAAAGCCCAGACAGTGACACTATGACATGTGCGATCATATTTATTTATTTACTCCTAACTTGTTAACTGAAATATGCAAGGTTTTTTTTTTTTTTTTCATTTTTTTAACTGACCGACTGCTAAATTGAGCCTTAGAATATTTAATTTAGGTATCAAGATTTCAAAAAGCTGTATCTTGGAAGTGTTTAGAGATGAAGTTTTGCTGTAAATGACAAAAATATTCAGTATGATCCAAATTTTATGGTAGGAGTAAATGCACTCATCTAATTTGCATATTGTGACATCACAGGGCTTCGGCCATATTGGATTGCGTAACTTTCAGTAACTTTGAACGTATTTACATGGAAGTTTTCTTTGTTTTTGTTTTTTCATCATCTTATCCTTAAAATGAATGAACTAAAACATTAGTAGAAAGTAAAATGCTGTAGGTTTTAGTATCTTTTTATCCAAATCTGTCCTTAATTATCCAAACTAAAACTAAATAAACTTTACTTTGTTACTAAACCAGCTCAGGACCACACCTTTAAACTGGATTTTCTTTTTGACTTTGAATAGAAACATGCCCTGAAATGGTGTTAGGATTGAAGGGGCATGTATCTGCCATCTATTGGTGGGAGGTGTCAACAAGATGTGGCAACTTTATCTGGAGCTATTATGGTCTGTTTCAGTCAGTTATGTTGCTTGTCGCGATATTAATAAATAAATGTAATGTTTTTACAGGCATGGACACGGTGATCAGGGAGCTGCTCCCAGCAGCAGCCGAGGACCATCGAGAGACGAGACCTGCAGTACATCACCATCAGCAAGGAGGAGCTCACGTCCAGCGACAGCTTGTCTCCAGACCCCTGGAAGAGAGACGCCCGAGAGAAGGCTGAGAAACAGCAGCAGCTTCACATCGTCGACCTGCTGGACAAGGAGATCCAGGAGCTCCAGGTAGGACTTGGACTAAATAATGTGCTGGATGTGTTCATTTATCAAAATGTCAAAAGAAAGCATTCATTTACACACATGATAACACTGAGCCCGTTTATATGATCATATAAATCTGACAACTGAGTTCGACACCCTTGTTTTAGTTTATTATCAGGTTTCTTTCCGAGTGCATACAGTAGCGGAAAAAATTATTAGACCACCCTTGTTTTTCTTCAATTTCTTGTTCATTTTAATGCCTGGTCCAACTAAAGGTCCAATTGTTTGGACAAATATAATATAGAACAACAAAAATAGCTCCTAGTAGTTTAATTTCAGAGCTGATATCTATCCATTTTGCATATTTTCTTGATAATAAACGAAATCACTTCAGTTCTTCCATCAATATCTATGGCATTGTACTGACAAAAACAGTGCTTTTAGACATTCCATGTTTCTTTTCTGTCTGTTTTAGTCACATGATACACACAGGAGTTAGGACTGGATTGCAGAACTATTGTTTTTGATTAATTTTGATGGTCTAATAATTTATTCCGCGACTCAAACTTTCGTCTTATTATTGTTCACATTTGACTACATCACTTCCATTTTCTATGATTTCTTATTATTCTTTTACCACTTTTTTATTTAGTACTGTCTGACTTTTTGCAATTGTCCTGTTGTAAATATATTCTGTATAGTTACTACTATTATTAATTTTTTTTTATTTTATATTTTTGCACTGTCTTGTTTTTTGCTCTGTCTTTATGCATGTACGCTTTTTTTCTTGCACTTTATTCTATTGCTGCATTGATCATTGAATTTCCTTGTTATGGGATCAATAAAGTCTGATCTAATTTCTTCAAGTACTTTCTAATGTGCATTTACCTGTTTTTTCGCTACTGTTTTTACTACTGTTTTCTTTCCTTGTTGTCTTACAATATCTCTTAAACATACATTCGCTTTTGTGCTGCGACTGGAATTTAATTTCCTGATGGATCAATAAAGTTCTATCTAATCAGCTACTTTATCATTATTATTGCTATTTTATATCACTTTAGTCACTTTATCAAACTTGTTTATGTTTTTATCTCTTTATTTTTCTATTATATTGATGCATACTTTCTTGTACAGCTGCACATACTTGATTTTCTCCCTTGGGGGATCAATAAAGTATATTTTATCTTCTCCTAATCTAATCCTACTATTAATGCACGTTTCGGCCCCTCCCCGTGTCCGTCCCATCGATGTCCGTCCCATCGATGTTGCAAAAGCTCGGGACACGGGAGGGCATACGGTGCAATGCCGCTGTTGCACCACGGGAGGGCGCTATTGCATGATAGCGCCACGGGTAGAATGCGGCAAGTGTAATCTAAAACAGGTTTATTTTAGTTGTTTGTCACGCTCAGTTCTGATCCTGTTTCGTTCCCAGGCCAAACCTGAGCGAACGGCGGGAGGAGAGCGACCGCCTCAGGAAGCTGATGCTGGAGTGGCAGTTCCAGAAGCGACTGCAGGAGTCCAAGCACAGCGACGAAGATGAGGAGGAGGAGGACGACGAGGACGTGGACACCATGATGATCATGCAGAGGCTGGAGGCGGAGAAGAGAGCCAGGGTAAGACGAGAGGGGGAACCCATGAAAGAAATGGAACGGGTGGAAGAAGATCATTGGTAGAGAAGAGAGAAAAACGCAGCGACTTAAAAGTCACAGAGTAGAAATAAAAATGTCCGACCTCTGTTTTTCATGTAACATCACCCATCAGCCCGGAGTTCAAAGGTCAGATCGGAAACAAGGCTGATGGGGAGAAAAACAGAGGCGCTCTTTCAAACGCTAAAAGAGGAAACGGATTCCTCTGTGGCAGCACTTCCACTATGAATGTCCCGCAATGTGCATCTGCAACATGCTTCTGTCATCGCTTTGCCATGCTGAGCTGCTTAAATCTGATTGGCTGCAGGGGTGGATGGGAGGGGTCGTGGGAGGGGCTGACAGGGCAGGATGTTTTTAATGCTGCATTCACATCGTATGGAAACTGTGACTCCGTATTGAAGAAAATGTTTCGTTTATGACAAAATATCTGAAACGCTGGCTCAAAGTGACGTTTTTTTTTCTCCCAGTTTTTCCTTTTTCTATATAATGCAAATGCAGCATTAAGCGCCGTGTTACTCTGCAACAGTGAACCATGACCATAATGTCGCTGGGCCCATTTCAGCAAGACTCCACGTCCAGAATGGATGTTACAGACGCTTTTCTATGAATTTGTGAATTCACTCAGAATTATCACACACACGAGTTGATATAATCTGTCAGAACATGTGTATTTTATGGCACCTGTAATTTATACCAGTTCAGTTGAATGGACCCGTGATGCTTCATTAACAAACTGCTGTCCCACAACCAAATAACACAGGGGCGTCAAACTCATTTTATTTTAGGTTCCACATTCAGCCCAATTTGATCTGAAACAGGCCGGACCATTAAAATGATAACATATTAACCTATAAATAATGTCAACTCCAAACTTTTCTCTGTGTTTTAGAGTGAAAAAGCTAGAATTACATAATGAGAGTATTTTAATCAACAAAAATGTGAATAATTACACATTATTGTGTAACCTGAAATTTCTCAGGCAAATTAAGTGAAATTTTAACAATATTCTGCCTCAGTTTATTATTTACACATGTACGTTACAACTTACAGATCACAGAGGATCTACAAATGCACCAAACATTTAATAACAGGCAGAATATTGAGATATTAGTGGCTTTTCCGTTGGACATCTGTGCAAAATGTTACTAAATGTCAAAAAAACAGAGGTGCGTGATGTTGGTTTTTCCATTAAGTCACAAATGCGATGATTTGTTTATTTTATGCCGCGAGATGACACGAGAAGTCATTCCATAAACATGGCGACAAACGTAAATATGGCGTTGATTTACAGATATATTCATTACTATTATATATTACCCCTCTATTCAGTACTAAATTTAAAAATGATAGGGTTTCCTGGTGTTTCTTTTAAAACTCTTCCTCTTCACTTGTTGTAATGTCCGGAGCGTGCGGAAAAAGGTCTTCCCATTGCAGTTTTGCATGATATTCCAATTTCACTAATCCGAAGAACCACCTCTTGCCAGCGCGAAAACTTTTCATGGAAAGACTAGAGTTTGGGCGAAATTGTCATTTTTCCATTAGATACATTTTTATGCACAAGTTACATTCGCGCAATTTGAGGGTCAGTGGAAAAGCCACTATTGAGACATTTCAAACAAAGAGAAATATTTGTAGTTGTCATTATTTATAGTTTATCATGATCGTATTTTACTGGTCTGAGCCACTTGACATTGACTTGGTCTGTATGTGGAACCTGAACTAAAATGATTTTGACCCCTTTAACTAATATCTGTTAATTTCGTCAGTGTAATTTTTGCTTTTCATGGGCCGGATTGGACGCTTTGGCGGGCTGGTTTTGACCCACGGGCTGTATGTTTGGCACCCCTGAAATAACATTTAAAAGCATTGAGTGTGGAAAACTTAGATACTAGATGTTAACTATTGAAACCCATTATAACATCTGAAATAAGAGCAAGTTCATTTTCTATCACGTCCAAAAATGACCTTCATTTTACTCCAGATGAATTTTCAGTCTTGAGGATTGATTCACCTTTGACAGGTTTACATAATTTTGATTTTTCTAGATGCAACTGCATTTTCTGCCACAATTATTAGCTCATTACTTTGTTTCTTAAAGTTATTGACTGATTTTTGGACAAGTTGAGCTCAAAGTGATAGGATTGAGACTGATTTCTGCACAAAACATGTAAAATTGCTTTGGTTAAAAACAGTCAATGGAATAAAATCACAGTTTCAGTAGTGACATGACATTTTTAACACATGATTTTTTTAAAACAGTCTTTTTATTCAACATTTTCAAAATCATAACAGTCCAGCACAGTACATATACAGGTTGTGTGAAATATAGAGCAAATCTAAAATACGTCCACAGTATTGATCTCAAAAGTCCTTATTGGGTCTATTTCAGGCAGTTGTCTGAGTTTCCAGATACTCCAACACTTTGCCAGACTTTGCTGTAAAGACATCCTTCTCATCGTTAATGTAAAATCTGTCTTTCCAGAGAAATATAGTGTGATATCAAAGACTGAAGGAGGTTCTTCTACTATACATTTGGTCACCACAACCTTTTGGCCCAGCATTAACACGTCATTTTATTTAATTTTTTAATATGTAAAAATTAACACATCATTTTTCCATAAAGCCTCATATTCTTTTAACAAAATTTGAATAGAACACGTTTATTGAGCTCCACATAAAAAATAAAAAAATCTAGATAATTCTAATAACGGCAACAGAAAAATGTGTAAAATGACAATATCATTTTCATCTATTGAAACACAGAGGTTTATTTGTCAGAATCACCAAATATCCTTTAAATTATTAATTAAAATGAAACTAGATTAGAGATATGAATCTTTCTGCTCTGTTTATTTGGTTGTGGGACCGCAGATTACACAGATTTGGTGAAATTGTCTTTTATAAATGGGAAGATGAGTTCTTGTTTGTGTTTACGGGGGGCTGGTTGTGTCTGACTGGGTGCAGCGGTGACTGTAGATTATGGGATGTTTCAGGGTGTGGTAGATGTTTTCGAGGCATGTTTTTTTTCCTCCTTACTTTTGCTCTTAAAAATACAAACATTGAGCCGTATGGTGGGATGGTGGTTGTGTGAATTTGGGTGAAGGAGCTCATAACAAGCCACAAATGAACACAGCAAGAGAGAGAAAAAAAAAAAAAAACTTCAGTAATGTTTTCACTTTACTGTATGTCCTCCTCCCTTCTCTGATTTCTCCTCAGTTTCTCCCTCCTCCTCCTCCTCCTCCTCCTCTCCTGCCCTTCTTTTATCTAGTTTTATTAATATCTCTTGCTCCCCTCCCCTCCCGTCCCGTCCTCAGTATTTGGGTTTGTTTTCTCCTTTTCCTTCCTCCGTTCTCTCTGTTTTTGCCATCTCTCCCCCCCTCCCTCTCCCTCTCTCTCACTCTCTATTCTCTTCTTGTCGTTCTTCAGCAGCAGACTGCTGTCCCAGCTATCTCTGTTCTAGACTTGGTATGTTCTTCCTGTTAATGACGAGTATCCTCCCCCTTCCCCACATCCCTCCCTGTTTTCTGTCTGGGCTGCCCACCTGCCCGTGTTTCCTATTCGTCTCCCCCCCACCCATCTGGACTACTGTCGTCGTTTCATTGGGCGGGAGGCGGGGAGGGGGGCGGGGGTTCAGAGCCAGGTGCTGAGCCACGATTGGCTGTCCCAGGATGCTTGATGTGGTTTTGGCTGGGGAAGCTGTCCATCTCTTTGTCCACTCAAAACACCTGCTGTTGGGGGGGGGGTTAAACCGGTGATTAGACTCAAAATCCTGTTGTTTCCAAAAGCGCTGAAACTGATGGGATTCCAGTCAGCAGACGTGTTTTGAGTGCATACGGAGGTGACGCCTGCATGGCTGAATGCATCACAGGGGGCGTCCAGGTTGAGATCCATGCATGACGGTCGGGACGGACGAGTCCTGGTGTCCATTCATTTGTCCACCCATCCATCCATCCATCTGTGTGTGCACAGCTGAGCATTTGTCTATTCTGTTTAAAGGGTCAGTTCACTACAAAAACAAAAACGTTTTCCACTTCACATTATTAAACCCTGCAGGTAGGGATGTAACCATATGAAAATGTCATATCACGGTTATCATTATTATCACGGTATTGTTGAAATGTGCTCGAAATGTTCAGAAAGTACTAATACCCACACTGAAATAATTTAACCAAGTTGTATTTCGAAAAAAAAAAAAACTAACTAATAATAATAATATAATAGGCACAATGTACTTTCTGTTGCAGAAACATTCAAATATTAACATGTAAACATCAAACATACACATGTGCATTCAAGATGACACCTTATGGCCATTGTTTGACTCTTTTTCATATCAAGTTTGAGTTGTTCTAGTTTCTTTTTCATAGATAGATAGTCTGTCTCTGTCTGTGCGCTTGAATTTCCCTCGGGATCAGTAAAGTATCTGTCTATCTATGTATCTATCTTGAACCAGGTCTCTCACTCTCTCTCTTTCTCTTTCCAAGTGCGATAATCAAGCACGGTTATCAAGATAATAAGAATTTAAATGGTAATGCTAACCATCAGGAATTTTATTGCGGTTTATCGTTATACTGGTAATCATTACATCCTTACCTGCAGGTTATTCTGGATATCATTGAATTTTATTTAACCTTTATTTAATCAGAAAAAAAGACTCGTCGTTACAGAAAATCGTAATAATAATAATACATTTTATTTATAGGAGCCTTTCTTGGCACTCAAGGACACCGTACAGTAAACAAGGAGAAACAACCAATAAAACAGAGTAGATTTCATCCATACATCCACTCTAAAAACATACATAAAACACTGTACTAATAACATACGTATAAAACAATTTAAGTAAAATAAATGCTTTTGTCATATTTGTCATACAAATATGTCATACAATATTTTATGTGGAACAGTTCTGCATTAACCTATCAAAGTATTTAGATTTATGTCAAATAGTTCATTGATTGCTCACTTAAATTATACCAAATGGGTTTAACTGTAAGGAATTAATAGTTTTATTTACACTGAATAAATACATGTTAGAGTTAAATTTTAAAAAAACAAGTCAAATGCATTACCTTAGATACATTTCTGAGTCAAATCAGACACATTTTCATTGTCCCTGGTGTTAAAAACACTGAATCCCATGATGCAACACTCCTTCAGGACAGTGATGAAAATGACATGTTGTGTGTGTGATCAAATATTTGTGTTCACCCCTCAAAAAAAAAAAACAATGCCCGCGTCACCTGTAATTTGTCATTTTTAGTGCATTTATGGTGATGTTTATCTTCTATGCTCTCGTTTGCACAGGCATCCAGTTTAAAAACTAATCAGATCATGGACAGAGCTGCTTGTTTTATGCATTTTGACATTAAAAAACATTATTCAGTCATTTTTCAGTTTGTGTTAACTTTACATTCAGTCTTTAACCTTAGATTAACCTTTAAAGCACTGTCATGATCCAAAACATATAACACTGGTCAACAACAAATTTATTGTTTAAGTTTTTTGAGCTGATGTAGGATCATTTTGGTGTGCTGAATCCAAAAATCACATTAATTTTGCTCAGTCAGGTCAACTTTCTGAACTATGCTACATATTGGCTTTTTAACATTTTTGCTTACATTTATGGGCATTTTTACATCATATGATACAAAATTCTTTCATATTTCTTGCAATAAACGAGTTCTGAAGATTTTACTGTTGCCAATTTATGATGAATGTTTTTTTTAATATTACAGGTGAATGAAATGGCTTCGACTAGAAGATCTTGCAAAAATAAGCCTGACATATTCTGCTACATCTGCGGTGAATACATAATAAATAATAATACATCCTGTTAGAAAATGATTTTTTTTTCTCTTAAAACCTATTTTGGGTGAGAAGTATATAAAAAATCATCTGATAAAGTCACAAAAATGTAATCAATTTTGTCAGAAGTTAAAATTTTTCAAAATCAAATTAGCAAAAAAACCTGACCTGATTGAGAAAAACAGATGTCATTTTTGGATTCAGCGGTGCAAAATGGTCCTAATTCAGCTGAAAAAACCTAGACAACTTGCAAAAAACATTTTAAAACAATTAATCCAAATAATGACCCCGGACACTGAGCCCTGCCTTCAGTTCCACTCAGTTTTCTTTGTCCTGGTTCCAGTTCTGATAAGTGGAAGAATGTTTTTGTGTATTTTTAGGTGAACTGAACCTTTAACCACCATTCAGCCAAAAGAAAGAGTCTGTTTGTTTTGTGTATCACCAAATTCCTCTGAGTTTACTGTGTTGCGATGTACGTATTATTGTCAGAGTGTTTCTGCAACAGCCTGTGAACCTTTCAGTTACTTTGGGTGCGTTTGATTTCCTCTCCTCTTCAGAGGTGTTTTCTAACAGATCGACTGCACCTGAGGTGACTGAACGCTGGTCTTTGTTTTCTGCTCTGCTCCGGGCGCTGCTGGTGTTTTTGCATGTTGTTGTCGTTGTTGTTGTCGTCGTCTGCATGTTGAGCGGTGTGTCTGCGTGTGCTGTGTGTTTGCAGTGCACACTGCTCCTCCCTCCTGGAGCAGTCCTGTGAGACAAATCCAGCGTACTTCACATTACACAGAATATGTTAGTCAACATTAGTGTCTGAGCAGTTTAACGGAGTCACCAGATGTGGGTAAATGTACTCAGATGAAAAAAAAAAAAAAAGACAAAAGTATGTGGACATGTTGAATTTAGGTGTTTCTTTTCTAACAGGGGTCCAGGATACAAAACATAATGACTAATGTCAGAATATAGTTTTATATTGGGATAAATATTATATTGATTAGTATGGTTTAAATTGTGTTCTTTGTTTCCAAAAAATCTCAGAGATGGTTTTTATTTAAATTCTCTCAATATCGTTGTTTTTTTTTTTAAATCCATGACTGATTTTAAATGTTCTACCTCTAAATTTCTAAAATATTTTTCATGCTCTGACTGTAAATAATAACCATTACTTTCTTCACATCTCATTGTGGAAGAAAAATCTCCCATTAAACTTTAAGGAAATATTGATGTTTATAAACTATATGGACATAAATATTGGGACGCATCATGTCCACAGCTGTAAGATGTCCTGTTCATGAGGATTTGAGATAAAAACATCAATATTTCCTCAATAAAAGTGAGATATAAAGAAAGTAGATGTTTAGTTGTGGTAGAAAATTATTTACAGTCAGAGCATGAAAAATATTTTAGAAATTTAGAGGAAGAATATTTGAAATCATAGTCATAGATATATTAAAAAAAACTCAATGTTGCAAGAAATTATGTAAAAACCATCTCTGAGGCATTTTAGAAGCAGAGATAACAATTTAAACCAAACTAACTAGTGCAATGTAATGATATTTATCCCAATGTAAAACTATATTCTGACTTTTGTCATTATTGTTTTGTATCCCAGACCCCTTTTAGAAAAAAACCACCTGAATTCAACGTGTCCACATACTTTTGTCCACGTAGTGTAAATGTATGGGCTTCCTCTGACATGACTGCGATACTGACTGTGTGTTTGCATGTGTGACTGTCTTTGCGTGCCTCTGGCCATGTCGTTCTCTGTGTGCGTGGCGTCTCATCAGTTGCAGGACGAGGAGCGACGGCGTAAACAGCAGCTGGAGGAGATTCGTAAGCGGGAGGCGGAGGAGCGAGTGAAGCAGGAAGAGGAGAGGAGGTGGAGGGAGGAGGAGAGAGCCAAACGAGAGGCCGAGGAGAAGGTCGGTTCAGACGCTTTAACACAACTTCAACCGCAGCATGTTTAATTTCATACATGACAGCGATATGTGTCGGTACATATATGTGTGTCTGAACAAATGTCAGGTTTCGACTTTTATTTTTCTGCCAAAAAGCACAAACAGTGTCATTTTTTAGACCTGTCCTTATCAGTGTGAAACTTTTAGAATATTGTATTGAGTTACATTACGATTTACAGTTATATTGTTTTAAAATGCAGCCCAATTTACATGTAATAATATTAAAACCAAATCTAGTGCCTAGTATAGCAAACATACATAATGTAAGTTGGTTAAACAGAAGCTGAACTAACTAAAGAAAATGCTTTATATGCATCTTTTTGTCAACTTTCTGCTTGAAATGACGCAAGTGCATCTAGGATTAAAAAAAATCCCAAATGAAAAACTTCAAAAATGGAAGTTAGCAGATTTGGCTTCATTACATAAAAAGAGGTTAAATAAGTTTGTAAAATATAAATAAATGTAATATTCAGCTTCATAAAGACATATTAGTTTAGTTAACAAAACATACAGAGCCAGTTTGTCACTCTTTTTCTTTAAGTTTTAAAGAAAAAAAGACTAAATGGCTTTTTCTCAAGTCCTTACATCAAATCCACACATTGTTGCTGTTAAGTGCTCATTGGGAAAATGCATGTCAAATATATAATTTCATATATTTTATCAATTAAAATGACCAAAACTTCAAAAAGGAAGTTATCAGATTTGACTTCATTACATAAAAGAGGTTAAATGACTTTATAAAGTATAAATAAATGTAATATTCAGCTTCATAAAGACATACAGTCGCGGAAAAAAGTTATTAGACCATCTAAAGTCATCAGAAACAATGATTTAGCAGTCCAGTCCTAACTCCTGTGTGTATCATGTGACTGAAACAGAAAAGAAACATGGAATGTCTAAAAGCACAGTTTTTGTCAGTACAATGCCATAGATACTGATGGAAGAACTGAAGTGATTTTGCTTATTAACAAGAAAACATGTTAAATGGATAGATATCAGCTCTGAAATTAAACTACTATGAGCTGTTTTTGCTGTTCTCGTTACATTTGTCCAAACAAACGTACCTTCAGTTATACCAGGCATTAAACTGAACAAGAAACTGAGGAAAACAAGGGTGGTCTAATATTTTTTTCCACGCCTGTATTAGTATAGTTAACAAAACATACACAGCCAGTTTGTGTCACTTTTTTCCCACAAGTTTTAAAGAAAAAAAGACTACTTCTTTTTTTCCAAGTCTTCAATTAAATCCATGTTACTGTTAAGTGCTCATTTGGAAAATGTATGTCAAATTCATAAGTTCTTATTTTTTGTAAATTAAAATGACCAAAACTTCAAAAAGGAAGTTATCAGATTTGGCTTCAGGGTTAAATAACTTTATAAAGTATAAATAATGTAATATAAGCGTCATAAAGACATATTAGTAGAGTTAACACAACATACACAGCCAGTTTGTGTCACTTTTTCACTTAAGTTTTAAAGAAAAAAAGACTTAATGGCTTTTTATTAAGTCCTTAAATTAAATCCATGTTGCTGTTTGGAAAAATAGATGTCAAATACATGAGTTCTTATTTTTGTAAATTAAAATGACCAAAACTTCAGGAAAAAAGTTATTAGATTTGATTTCTTTACATAAAAGAGATTAAATGACTTGATAAAATATAAATAAATGTAATATTCAGCTTCATAAAGACATTTAGTATAGTTAACAAAACATACACAGCCAGGTTGTGTCACTTTTTTCCTTAACTTTTAAAGAAAAAAAAAGACTTAATTGCTATTTATTAAGTCCTCACACTAAATCCACACGTCGCTCTTTGGGAAAATAGACTTAATGTTAGTTTTTTTGTCACTAGATTTCAGTCTTTTTAATCTAATAATGTGTCATTATTTATAAAAATGATTCAGTTTGGTTTGATAATTAACCTGTCTTGTTCTTTCTTCATTAGCCTTTGATAAGACGCGGTCAATGTAAAATAAATAAATATATTTTGGATTCCGCGAAACGACCAGTGGTCCGATCACGTGTCCACCCGCCCATCTTTGTCTCAGTGTTAAATCAAACATACATTATTTTGTGCGTGTGTCGTCGTTCTGGTGTTTGTTCCGTTGGATTCGAATAAACCAGCGATCGGACCACTGCTCGTTTTCAGAACGGAAATCAAGAATCGTTTATCGACTTACGTTTATCTGTTAGACTTTAAAGTACGAATTGGACAAAAGCAACAATGACAGCTTTATTAACATGTGTATGACATCATGTTTAAGATTGTTTTGATGTATTTTTCTGATATTTATTTGTTTTTGTTTTTTTACTGTTTAAAATGTCCAATTGCATGTCCTCATCCTGTGCACCCCCCCCACCCTATGTGATGTTTTTGCCGTGTCATGTCTGTATTGTGCCCCCACCCACCTTGAGCATGGGACTCCCATCATGTTGTTGTTGTTGTTGTTATTGTTGTCAGTGTACGTCAGGAAATTCAGTTGGGTTTTTTTTGGGGTAGACGTTATGATTTGGTCAGGTTTTGTTTCAGTTTTTTTTGTTGAATTCATTTATTTTTTTGTTACCATTCCATTCAGCATCGCTTCAGAAAATACTTTTAGGGAATGCCGCCCACCCTGCCACTCCTCCCAAAACCACATGCTTTATATTCAGGTCATTCACACACACACACACTCATAAATACACTATATAAACCCACCACCCTGCCTCATGCCCACCCTCAGCCATCCATACTCCACACATTCACCCACTCATCGAAAACCCACGCACCCACTAATCCCTCCCAGTTTCTTCAGATTCCACCCGCTGAATCAGGGTTATCGGGGGAGGACCTCGACCGCACACGAAAACGGACCAAAAAATGACGTCTTGACACCGGCGGCGGCGTCACAGAAGCACATGTGACCCGGAGCAGCTGGTCCGGCTCCAAACCCAGAAATCTAAACACAAGTCGCCCCCACCCGCCCCACCCGCTGTGGATTCATGTGTGAGCAGCTCACAGCTCAGGGTGGGCCGGGATCACAGACCTGCCCGCAAAAACCATTTAACACACACACACACACACACACACATATGGACACACACAGCGATGGTGGTAGACAGGGTGGTCCAGTGGGCGGAGCCAGGCCACGGTACAGCCAATCCAGTCCTAGTGTCAGACCACGATCAGCGTCAGGGGTTTGAAGAGGTTTCGTCTCAGATTTGTTGGAAGCTCAGAATAGATTTTGGCTCAGTTTAGTAGAAAAATACAACTTTATTAACTGTATTTTGTCACCGATAGAACAATAGAGTCTTTATTTTTACTATTATCCTTATTGTCAGGCCAAGGAAGACCAGTTCGATCCATCTGAGTCCAGGGGCTTCTGCTGTAAAACTGTTAAATGCAGAGAGTTTGGCATTTTGTTCAATAGAATAGAATAGAATAGAATAGAATAGAACAGTCTGTTCTATTCTATTCTATTCTATTCTATTCTATTCTGCTAACCCTAATAGAATAGAATAGAATAGTACAGGGCAGAATATTATAGAACAGAGCAGAATAGAATAGAATAGAATAGAATAGTAGAACAGAGCAGAATAGAATAGAACAGAGCAGACTGTTCTATTCTATTCTGCTCTGTTATATTCAATTCTATTCTTCTCTTCTATTCTCTTCTGCTCTGTTCTATTCTATTCTGTTCTATTCTATTCTTCACTGTTCTATTCTAGAAATAGAATAGAACAGTCTGTTCTATTCTATTCTATTCTATTCTGCTAACCCTAATAGAATAGAATAGTACAGGGCAGAATATATAGAACAGAGCAGAATAGAATAGTAGAACAGAGCAGAATAGAATAGAACAGAGCAGACTGTTCTATTCTATTCTGCTCTGTTCTATTCTGTTCTTCTCTGTTCTATTCTATTCAATTCTATTCTTCTATTCTCTTCTGCTCTGCTCTGTTCTATTCTATTCTGTTCTATTCTATTCTTCACTGTTCTATTCTAGAAACAGAATAGAATAGAATAGAATAGAATAGAATAGAATAGCCTTTATTGTCAATGTGTGTGCAATGAAATTAAGAGTACTATTCCAGTCAGTGCAAACTATGAATAAAAAAAACTAATACATAAGAAAATCAGAATACAGCAAATATAAAATTCCAAAAATAAAATAAGAATAAAATATATACGAATAAACACAATATTAACAACATGAACTATGTATATGTGAACAAAAAGTTATTTCTGCTGCTCGAGGTTAAAGTAATACGATAAATAAAAGTAGGTTAATTACATTACAGATATCATGTTTACAGATGAGGTAATGAAATAAAGTTTTATTATTTTTACATTTAGTGACATAAATATTCACATTATCATTTTATCCTGATGAGGTTACCACAATTAAGTGAAGCTTTTAGTATAATCACACGTAAAATCAGGACACAATACAGCCATGAACAACAAAGACAATTTGTTTTTACATATTTATATCTTAAATCTAGATCTATTTTCAGTCTTAAATAATACCTGAATTTAGATGAGATGAGATTAGATTAGATTAGATTAGATTAGAGCCCTCAGGAAATTGAGGTTCCAGTTGCAGCACAACAACGAATGTATACATATAAGAAATGTTACAAGAAATAGTAATAACAATAAAATATAAAACAGTAGTAAAAAGAGGTCAGTTGCACATTAGAAAATACAAGTAGAACAAAGTTGTAATAATGAAATAATAATAATAAATAAAATAATTATGTAATTATGTTATAATATAATTTGCACAGTATGTATATATGTATATAATTTATAATGAAGTGATAAGTATTAGTAGCTGTAACAATAATATGCAAGTAATAAGTAATATAAGTAGTAATGATTATAACAGTAAAAAAAAAAAGAATAACATAAACCAACAAACATTGCACACTAGAGTAAACAATAAACAATGTAGCAATGGCCAAAAAACAAAACCTCCTATCTGCAAATTTTTAGAGTTTGAGTTTTCACATTAAATGGTGAGAACAAGGATGATATTGTTAACACATATAGAAAGAGAGTCTGAGAACAGTAGAATATGCTTGGATATCTTTAACAAAGAGCATGCTATAATAAAACTAAACTTTTTTTTTTGTTTGTTTCCTGAAAAAAGTGATTTTTTCAGATAGGTTTTGTATTCTGGCCATCGATAAACAACATTCCACCACAGTCCCACTGAACAGACATGGAGCACAGGTCTAAACTCCTCCTCATCCTCTACATTTAAAAATCAGAACTGAAAATAAACCACCAGTTTTACAACTGAAGCCCCTGATGGAGGGTCAGTTCGATCAGATCCGTAGGCATTTGTTTCCTCCGATGGTTCGTCAGATCAGCTGTAGTTAGAATCCGTACCTCTAGTAGAACCGTGTGATGGAGTCCCCTGGGTGTTTGTGTGGCT
This sequence comes from Sphaeramia orbicularis, assembly GCF_902148855.1. NCBI lineage: Eukaryota > Metazoa > Chordata > Actinopteri > Kurtiformes > Apogonidae > Sphaeramia > Sphaeramia orbicularis. Next base: position 45,796,533 of record NC_043979.1, on the reverse strand, counting down.
GATTGGCCCGTTAGCGACCTGTAGTGAGCTGAGAGCCAATCAGAGTGGAGCGTACTAACAGGTTGTCCCTCCCCCAGAGGAGACAGGAGGAGGAGTACTACACTCGCCTGGAGGCCGAGCGGCGCCGGCAGCACGAGGAGGCCGAGAGAAAGCTGCTGACGCCAGACGAGCCGGCCGTCTGTATCGGCCCCCGCTGCCCCGGATTACCAACCCCCCGCCCCGCACAACCCTACTAACACCCCCCGCCCCCCCCACAGAGAAACACCTCCTACCTCAAACCCAGGTCGCCTCCCCCGACACGCTCTACACCGCCAAGTTTGTCTCCTACGCGGGCGATGAGGAAGACGAGGAGGACCACCACCAAAGCAGGAGTGGCGGCGGCCAATCAGGTCAGGTGAAGCTGTCGGCGACCCGGAAGTCGTACGGCGACCTCCCGGCCTCCGTCTCGCCAAATCACAGCAAGCCTCAGCCGCCGCCCACTGCGCGCAAGCCCCGCCCTCTTTCTGACGGCATCTTCCTGTCTGGCTCGTTCCAGCCGCCAGTCAACAACTCCAACAGTACAGGCCCCCCCCTTCCTGCCAAACCCAGCTCCATGCCCCCCGGAGGCTTTAAAGGTAGAACCAGGGAGAGGAGAGCGGAGTCAGGAACGCCACAGCGCCCTCTACAGCTCCCATCCCTCCCTCGCATCCACTCACCTCTTCACTTCCGTAGTCGCTCCTTCATGGTTTAGAGCTGTCATGTGTTTGTTTTCACTTTGTTTTCAGTGCGGAGGCGTTCTGCCCTTTCACCACCACCTTCTACTTTTTCCCCTCTTTACATGTTTGTCCACATTTTTTTCAATTTTTGTCGTCGATCAAGTTTTTATTTATCGTTTGTTTTTTTTTTTTGTTGTTTTTTTTATATGTGGAAATTTTCCTCCCTCTTTTCAGGCAAATCAGTATGTGTTTGGTTTTTTGTGTCCTGTCCGCGGGTGTAGCGCTGTTCGTTTACGTACCGGAGCGCACCTTTGACGCAATAAGTTGTGACTATTTCGAAGGTTTTAAAGCAGATTTACAGACAGCACGAATACATAGGACTTCATATCAGATTAGGTCAACCCATCACAAATCGCAAATCAAAATTAATGCTTGATTGCTCAAATTATCGTGAATACACTATGTGGACAAAAGTATTGGGACACGTTGAATTCAGGTGTTTCTTCTGCAAAACAACAATGATAAATGTCATAATATAGTTTTATATTGATATAAATATCATTGCATTGATTAGTTTGGTTTAAATTGTTATACCTCAGAGGTGGTTTTGACTTAATTTCTCTCAACATTGATTTAGTTTTTTTTATCCATGACTATGATTTTAAATGTTCTTCCTCTAAATTTCTAAAATATTTTTCAGGTTTTGACTGTAAATAATAATTTTCTACCGCAACTAACCATCTACTTTCTCTACATCCCACTGAGGAAGAAAAATCTACCATTAAAACTTTGAGGAAATATTGATGTTTATAAACTACATGGACGAAAATATTGTGACACATGTAAGATGTCCTGTTCACCCTGATTTGACATATAAACAACAATTTTTTGTTCATATTTTCTCCTTATTATGATATTAGTCATTATTGTTTTGTATCTCAGACCCTTGTTAGAAAAGAAACACCTGAATCTAACGTGTCCACATACTTTTGTCTATATTGCGTATATCAGATTAGTTTGTCACAAATCGCTAAATCCAGATTAGTGCTTGCTTTAATTTTGTGACTATATCTCTCATTGCTAAATGGTGAAATAATGCATATTGACACTGTTCTGTAATTGTTGGTCGACCTTGTACAGTTTCGATAAAACTATGTTGGATCATGTTTTACCTTAAGTTCACATAGACAGAAACCCAATCATCATGGTGAGAATATTACATCACAGTTGGACAAAAACTTAGCAACGTCAAAGATTTTATTGCATTTAACACAGCATAAAGGAATGTAGGCGGACGTATGTAGTACTACAACCTACGCAACAAAATTTAAGGTGTGTTGGTTTAATAATCTGCAAAACAGATTGTTTTAAAGATATTTAATTTTTTAAAATATTTTTTTAGAATGGAATAGCTTTTATTATCATAAGGAATGTTACTCCAGTCAGTGCAACGATATGAACAAAAAAAAAAACAGCAGTATGTCTGAAAATAATTGAGCGGATATAAAATTACAAGAACTAAAATTAGATAAGAAAATAGATATCAAATATTATAAAGTAAATAAGAATAGAACTAAAAGGAGACTAAAAAATAGACATAAAATATGAATCAACACAATTTAATATCAGTATGTAACAGCCTTTATATCTATGAACAGTATTTATATCTATATATCTGTCTATCTCTCTCGATATGCATATAAAAAGAGAGACAGATTTATATAGTGTGTCTATAGTATCTATAGTAGTCGATCTATGAAAACAGTATGTGTATCTATATGTATAGTTGTCTATAGTTTCTATAGTATGTATATCTATGACTCAGGTCTATGTAAAACAGTACATTTATGTGTAGATAAATAATAATGACAAATGTCATAGTATAGTTTTGTATTGGGATGGATATCATATTGATTATTGATAATTAGTGTAGATAATAGACTGAATAAATCTTACATAATTATTGCCATAACAGTGGATTTTGCACCAGTTGCAGACCAGTACAGGTTGTTGCTAACCAGTCAACACACTTTAAATGTCAACGTTGCCCATTCCATTTATTTTTGCGGGATTACAGGAGGGATTTAGGAATTGTTCGACCTTCAAACGTTCAAAATATTTCCGAAATCCAACCAGGAAATGCGAAAAACACCTTTTTCTGATTTACAGAAAACTACGGCGCAGCTTCGTCGCGGTGCGCTCCGACGGCACTACACCCCCGTTCCCGTCCACAATCATTTTTTCCCCCCTCCTCATCGTCCTCCAATCATCACCCCCCCAATCAGCACTAGCCAACAGAAAAAAGCAATCGATAATCACGCCACCACTTTTCGCTGCAGATTGAGACCCATCAGAGCCAATCGTAGTACTGTTGGTGTTGTCGCTCGCCGCCTCCTTTGTGTCTGGTTGGTTGCTGCTTGGGCGGGGGGCGTGGCCAAGATGTCACTCTGCCCGCCCCCTTCCTGCCCCGTGGCTCTGCTTAGTGGTGTTGGCTTTAAAGGGAAGGAGACACACCATTGGCTTTTTCACGCCCATTAATCACCCGATAAACGGACGCCCTCATTCATAAACACCAACCAAAACGCACACAGCAGCGGTGCGTCGAGTGAACAGCTCCTGGTTTGTCTGTGGCTTTTCAAAGGCGGAAAAACCTCCTGTCAACAAGCGCTTTTTTAACATAATCTGTAAATGACTTCACATGTAGGGAGTCAGGTAAACAATAGAAGCTCAGAATAACACGTAAATGACTCAAATACGGATGAAAACAGGGATAAAAATTAAAAATATGTACAGCACAAGTGCATTGATGTCCATAAAGTTGGAATAATTTGGTTTTCAGACACATTCCTGTTTTTATTCATATTTATACACATCTGTCATTACCTTTATCTTTTAATAATGAATCACATTGTCACAGTCATTTCATGAGAAGAGGTACAAATATTTAATTCCATTTATTCCTTAACGGTGTAATAAATAATCAGAGTTTCATTGGAAAAAATGTCCATAGTTTTCCATAACAGAATCACTTTTGTTTTCTTCATAAAGTAATTTAAGTTTAATTCACAGAGACAAAGTAAAACTGATGTAGTGATTTAGAAAATAAAGATCAATGAAATGTATCAGGCATTCAAGAACAGCTGTAAAACTGAGATGGTTCTGCAACTTTTAGGGTTTTTCTCACTCAAAATAGTAAAAAAAAAATTATTTCTATATGTTTACATGACTACATACTGTTTCAGTGTTTGTAAATGTATTAACAACACAGTCAAAAGGGTGAATTATATGTAAAACTTGCTTTTTTAAAACATTCAACCTCCTGTTTCCATCAAACTTCCTTCCATTAAACCACAGTGACCTCTAGTGGCAGCTATGTGTCACAACAACAGAAATTCCAGAAACGAAAGGTTGGGTTCAGCTTTAATCGTCTCGTAAACATTTTTCATGAAGATAAAAGTATTTTTTGTTAATGTAGAGCAATATTTAAAGTGTCTGATTCTCTGGGTTTATCTGGGTTCCTATTTTTTCCCTTCAACAGCCTCTAAATTAACTGAGGTCATACTACATTTCACATCAGACGCACTTTTTTATTCCAGGCATATTGTTAAATTGTAAAAATCAGACAATAAGTCAAATTATTATTAAATGTATTCAGTATCACTTCATGATTTTGGCTTAAAATGCCTAAAAAGAAGTAAAACAAGAATTTTTCAGCCTCTATTCAACGGCTCCAGTGTTATACAGATATGAAAGAAAAAAAATGTGCAATTTATGATTATTTAATGTATTTATTAAATTGAAGTTTTTGTGTAGGAGCTGCTGAATGACCTGAAACCAGCTGTTCTTCACAGTACCAGCTACCAGGTCCTGTGTGAACAGAATGAGTTTAAGGTTTTTTAATTCAGTTATTTATCAAAAACAAGAAGTTTTATATAATTTTAATATGTGTAAGTGTTTTTATGTATCACTTCATCATATTATTAGGTTATTCACGGTGCTTTAGAAGCCAATAAGTTATAATACGAGATAAATAATAAGGAAATTTAAGATGAATATGAGAAAATAACAGAAAAAGTGAGAGAATAAGCAAAAGTGAGTTTTAATTCTATTTATTTATGGGTATATTTGACTCGTAATTGTAAGTGTGATGTTATAACCTTTATTTAACCAGGAAAAAAAGCTCATCGAGATTAAAAATGTCTTTTTCAAGAGTGTCCTGGTCAAGACAGCAGCAGAAGTTACACAAAATGGAAATCACATACACATTGAAAATCAGTACTAAAAACAAACTAAAAATTGATAAGAACATATAAAACGTCACCATTATTTTAAAAGTTACTAAAAGTATAACGACAATGCCTCATGGGGTTTTCTGATCTCACCTGCACAAGTTGTTTCTTTGTTTGTCCTAATGTTTGATTTGTTGTTGTGCAAAATAAAATAAATAAATGTTCCTTAAAAGCATCTCAAAGCCAAACCCAATTCAATCAATGAGCAAAAACATCTACGCCCTCATTTGTCCTTTTGCCATTGATTTAAAATGACTGATGTTGACAGGACACGTCAACGAAGCATCAGACAGTGACCAACAGTATCAAAATACTTCACATTTCTGCGTATTTAACATATTTTTGTGTGCGTTTGAGCAGCCACAGACAAACGGAGCCTTGAATGCATCACGGTCTGAATCCGACCAGTACCTGAGGTCCAGGAAACGCTGCTTGAGTCCGATCCCCCCTCCATCCCCAAACCCACCCAGGACCTCGTGGGAACGTTGTGTTGCATTCTCACTCAAATCCAGGATCCCACTAACGTCCCCCCTACCCCCCCACCCCCACCCCTCCCCCAGTAATAAACGCTGCATGTTCCACTAAATGGACACACACATGCACATGGAACACACTGCACCCTGGCTGCCAGTAACCGGCTTGATGTCTATTGCTTTTTTCCTGCCTGTGCGTAGTTTCCACCAGGCTGTCTTTATTTTTTAATTGTCTCTGCTTCCTTCTTCGTTTTGGTAATTTGCCTGTTTCACTCTGTTTCCTCCTGGCTGTCGTCCATGTCTCCTGTCGGTGTGTGTTGTGTGCGTGTGTATGCGTTCGCTCTCTAACGCTGCAGCTTCTACTAAAACTCCTACAACTCCCACAGGGCTTTGCGGCAGGTTCAGGTGACCCAGCGCCACCTGAGTCTCTGGCTTCCCTGGTGTATGAATCTGCAAATGTATTCAAATGAATGTGACTTGATCAGCTGGCAGCTCCACCGGCGTCTGTCCTCCAAACCAGTTTGACTTTAACCCTTCGATGACCGAGTGTCTGGACCCTCCACTCGTCCATAAATGGGTCAAAACGACCCCAGTTAAATATTGTGTTTTTTATGACACTTTTGTCAGGTTAAAAATAATCATTTATATTATAATTTGGTCCACAAAAGAAAGATTTCATATTTAATTTTTTTTACTGATTTTATTATTTTTATTATTTTTACATTTAACAATTTTAAAATGTTTTTTTTATATATTTTGAAAATTACTAAAGCAAAATGTGTATAGAATGTAATTATAGCATATAACGATAATATCAACACCCATTTAGTGAGTGAGTCCTTTATTGAATGAATCAAAGGTTCAAATGAAATTCCATTGAAAATGATGTGGATTATTTTTAGATTAGATTTGATTTGGTAAAACTTTATTGATCCCTTGTGCAGAGCCATCAAGAAATTAAAGTTCCAGTAGCAACACAACATGGAATCTACACATAGAAACAAATTATAATAATAACTATAAATAAAACAATATTGGAAAAAAAAATGGCAATTGCACATTAGAAAGTATTAGAAACAACAAATAACAGAGTAGTAGTAGTAATAATAATAATAATAATAATAATAATATAATAAATTGCTAATTATTTAATATTATTATGAACAATATGTGTATGTATAGTTTAATAATCAGAATAAAAGTTATAATAAAGTGATGACAGTAATAGTAGTAACAACAATAAATGACTAATAAGTAATGTAAATATGTAAGTGTTAATAGTGATAATAATAATAAGCAATATGAAAATTAAATTGACAGTGACGACAAATAAAATATTTCACACTAGATAAAGTCTGTTGCACAACTTTAAAATCCCACTTCCACTGGTGGAGCATTAGACACCTGCTCTATTTGACCCACCTATGGAAGCCTGGGGCAGTAAATACAAAAACTACAATTACATCAACTCTATAAAGGTAATTATGTATAGAATATGAAATAATACATTTTTATTTCAAAGATATTACAATAAAAACCACCTCACGGGGTCATTTTGACCCACTTATGCATCTAAGGGTTAATAAACATGGCCTTTTGTTTAAGCCGAGTTCGTTTTCTGATCGGAATAAAACCACAGAAATAATACGACTGACGCCAGTTTGCTTCGGTAGGTGCAGAGAAAGCAAAGGAAGAGCAAAGCCGGGCTTCCTGGGAGATGGATTTTGTAACAAAAGTCAATAAAAAACACAAAAACAGTGACTTTTTATCGGCCTCTTAAAGGAAAAGAACAACATTGACAACCTTTGAGAATGCATCAAACCCAGTGGAGGGTTCCAGAAGTATAATTTTCCATGTCTTTTGGCTCCACGTGGAATGTGCCCGGCCTTGAACGGGCCTCGTTTCCCTGTGGTTTCTTTGTTCTCTGCCAGTTTGTGTTTATGTGGTTTTTCGGGACTTGATCGAGTCCCAAACTCCGCTTCAGATCTCAGCGCTGGCTCTATAAAACCTAAACCAGAGAAGGGCCCAGGAGCTGCCAGCTGCAGGAATCCATCTGGGTTCACACCCTGTCACTGTGTCTGCATCTGAACTGAACCACCACCCCCCCCCCCTCCATCCCATCATGCATTTGGACTGTAGTAGAGTTTAAGTCTGGGTGTTAAATGTGTGAGTCCGGGGTTGGAGGTGGATCAGGTAATGAGTACCTGCTGCCGTCTGGTACCGTTCCACTGCTGGTTTCAATCAGAACCCATTCAGACAGGAAGCCTCTGCTGATTGGACCTGTGGTGTCTGTTACCGAGCCTGAACCCACTCAAACCGACTTTTATCGCACACTCACAATATTTGTCTGATAGAAGTCGAAGGTAGCAGTTGGAACATGTGGGATCAGGCTGGCATCGTCTCCACTGAAAAGACCAAAACCAACACAAGTCGCTTTTCCATTCACCTCAAATTGCGGAAATATAACTTATGCATAAAGATTTGCTTAATGGAAAAAACAATTTCGCCAAAAGTCTCATTTTTTGATTAAAAGTTTTTACGCCATCAAGAGGTAGTTTTTCAGGCCTAGTGCAAATGGTATATCACGCAAAACTGTGGCCTTTTCCTCCATCCACCGACTAGACTCATTCTTTAAAACAGCCCTGGTGGACAGAATAATCGTACGTTGTAGCGATCAAATTCATTTTTTTACCGAATCTGTGAGAAACGACTTTCATTTGGTCACGATTCCCACAATGCACTTGGCGACAAAATTTCTGAAAAGGCCTGAGTGATGTTTCAGTTTATTAAACAAGTAGACTGTTAATGATGCAGTCATCTTTGAAGTTGTTCAAAGACTAATGGATTAGTAGTTGCTTTTCCATTGACCCTCAAATTGCGCCAATATAACTTGCGCTTAAAAATTTGCTTAATGGAAAAACGACAATTTCGCCAAAACTCTCATTTTTCAATTAAAAGTTTTTGCGCCATCAAGAGGTGGTTTTTCGGGCCTGGCACAAATGGTATATCACGCAAAACTGCAATGGAAAGACCTTTTTTCGCAACTACACACAAGTGAATTAAAAAAACGGATGTTGATGTACGTTACAACAAGAGAAGAAGAAGAGGAAATGTGTCGGTATGTGTGGACACACCAGGAAACACAATCATTTTTTAATTTAGTACGAGATAGAGGGGTCATATATAATAATAAGATATATCTGTAAATCAACACCATATTTATGTTCATTCCATGTTTGGAATAACTTCTCACGTCATGTCGCGATAATATTAAACAAATCATCGCATTTGTGATTTAATGGAAAAACCGACATTACGCACTTCTGTTTTTTTGACATTTAGTAAATATCGGTAAAGTTTTGCGCAGATGTCCAGTGGAAAAGCGACTACAGTTACTTTTACGCAGTTATAGTCTGGCTTTAAATAATCCGAATAAGTGGGAATATTAACAATCTGTGAGAAACCGCTTTCGTTTGGTCGCCATTCCCACAAAGCACTTAGCGACAAAGTTTCCGATAAGGCCTGAGTGGCGTTTGGGTTGTTATGTAAACAAGCGACTGTGTTTATGTTGCAGTCATCTTCAAAGTTGTTCAAAACAAATGGATTAGTGATAATTAGGATGTGACTAGGGTTTTATAAATTTCAAAAACAAATTGTGATGAAAGTCGTACGCTGCTTTAAACATCCATTTCCAAGCTGAAAAAAAGAAAAAAGAGAGAAAAAAAGAGAAAAGTACTGTAGTACCCCACCCACCCACACTGGTCCACATTCACTTAATTGTGTTATAGCTATTCTATTCTGTTGTGTTTTCTATAGAATCATCATTATTTCTAATATAAATCTTTAAAAATTGACGATCAATATAATATCTAGTGAGATTCATATTGACTTAAACAATCTGCACTTTGAAGACCAGTTCTTTATTTTAAACAAAATGAAAAATGAATAAAAATAAGTGATCATACATTATTTACTCGTCGTTCACTTTATTGCAAAGGAGGATATAGCAATGTTTATGCACATACTGCTGTTTTTATTATTTTTTAAAATAAAGAACTCTGAGGTGTTGGTAGTTTCCAGAAAAATCAGATCTATATTTAATCATCAGTTCATTGTTGGTTTTGGTCTTTTGATCGGATTCGTCGACAGTAAATGAAACATTTTGTGGGATTTATTGGTTCATGCTGGTGGAATTATTTTTACCCAGAAACAAAAAACCTGCAGACTGCAGGGTTGTGAAACATTCGGATCCAGATCCAGACCCGGTCCTGATCCAGTCCGACAGGTTGAGGCTCCAGTTTGGAAAGACACAGGGACACATGAGACTGACTAATGCAACCTAAAGGGGTCAAAGGTCAGGGGTCACCGTCCTCGTGTTCATCCTGTGGACGGAGGCTGAATGAGTCCAGTTGGTCAAACATACGGCCCGCGGGCCAAAACCAGCCCGCCAAAGGGTCCAGTCCAGCCCATGAAATGCAAAAATTACACTTCAAATATGAACAGTGGTGTCAAAATCGTTTTAGTTCAGGTTCCACATACAGACCAGTATGATCTTAAATGGGTCAGACCAGTCAAATAACATCATATTTTTTTTTGTTTTGTTTTTGTTTTTTTTAGTAATCTTTTTATTAGGACATATTTTCAGTACACATATCTCTTAGCACAGGTACAAGCATATGTCCGATTTTCCAGTTTTCAAACAAACAAAAACAAAAAAAAACAACTAACAACAAACAAAACATTTTAAACATTAGTTTTAGCATAAAAAAGTAAAATTACATGAAATTGTTTACCTTTACAAACTATCTGTTGACAAAAATATGAATAACCTGAACAAATATGAACAAAATGATATGTCTTAAGAGAAATAAATGCAATTTTAACCATTTTCTGCCTGTTATTAAATGTTTGGAGTATTTGCAGTTGTAATGTAAAGGCATAATATTGTTGAAATTGCACTTTTCTGAATAAATATCAGGTTGTTCATGTTTTTCACAATTTTAAGGAAACTTTTGTAAACATAATCACATTTCATAATGTAACTGAGTTTTTTTTCACTGTTATTATTTCTTGAGCTCATATTGGGCTAAATGTGGCCCCTAAACTAAAATGACTTTGACACCCCTGGTTTAGAGCCTGAAGGTTTTATTGACTGTTTTTAACCCATAAAGACCCAAACATCTACTGATCTAAACTGTTTAATACCTGTTGATCCATTAATCCTATCAATCCATGTCAATAATTGGTGTAAAATACAGTTCTTCGTCTTTTCATGGTCATCAGATATGACCCATTTGGACGTTCAGAGGCTTCGTAGTTACCATGGAAACACCGTCATCTTCTACAACATTGATTCACCAGTAAAACCCATGGTGTTGGATCAACGACAGTGGATGGACACACTGAGTTTAAACATATTAAATAAAAAGAACAAAAATAAATGTAAAATAATTGACAAAATACTAAATAATGTGGAGAAAAAAATGACAAAATTAAGTAAAAACAGCCAAAATAATCAACAAAATCAACAAAAAATCAACAAAATAAGAATCATGAAGAAATAAGCCATAAACTAAACAAAAATGAAGGAAAAATGATTTAAAAAAAAATATATATACATACATATATAATATATATATATATATATATATATATATATATATATATATATATATATGTTCAGCTCATGATATATTTTGCTGAAAGTCACTTCTCTTCAGTTTTCTGTTTTCATATAACCTTTGAAGCTTTTATGAACATCTACATGATCACTAAATTAAATATAGGAAAATTATTATTTTTTACTGAAAAAAAGCAAAATACAGTGAATATCATAATAAATGTTAAAAAGAATTAATAAAATAAGCACCAAAATGAACAAAACAGCCAAACGAATCAATACAATCAGCTAAATGAACAATAAATCACAAAAATCGCAATATGAAAAAATCTATTATACAGTTCTTCATCTTTTCATGGTCATCAGATATGACCCATTTGGACGTTTAGAGGCTCTGTAGTTACCATGGAAACAGTCATCTTCTACAACATTGATTCACCAGTAAAACCCATGGAGTTGGATCAATGACAGTGGATACAGATGGGTGTTTTAATATTCAGTTAACGATAGATTTGCTGAAAAAGTTACTTTTTCTTCAGTTTTCTCTCTTCTCGATATAATAACCCTCAAATTTACTCTGAGCTTTTATGAACATCTACATGATCAGTGAATGAAATACAGAAAAAAAACATGATTTACACTGAAAAAAAAAAAGCAAAATACAGAAGATAATATTACAATAAATGGTGATAAATCGCTTAAGAAAGGTTAAAGGTTAAAAGTTCATTTGGGAACTGACACTAAAGTACCACTGGGTCTTTATGGGTTAAATCAGCCCCAGCCTTAAAATACGAACAGATGTTCGTAACGTCAGGTGACTTCAGGACACGTCCAATCTTCCGTGGAGGTCGGACATGTTGGACGGTGACCTGGACCTCGGAGCCCGTTGACACTTCCACAGACCATTTTGCTGCTTTTGGAATGGCCCTTTCAGCTTTAACGCTCTCTTTTCTCTTTTTTCGGCTCGCTGCACTGATTTAATGAGATCTGACTGTTTCTGCCTAACGCTTCTCACAACTCGTACCCTTCCTTCCTTCCTTCCTTCCTTCCTTCCTTCCTTCCTTCCTTCCTTCCTTCCTGCTTAGGCTGGTCTGTGGGAAATGACATCATGTCGACCGGAGAAGCTGCTGGGTTTTGGCGCCCGTGGTCATAAACACGTTCAAGTTTTGTGTCTAAGGAAGGCTACGTTCAGACTGCAGGCAAATGTGGCCCAAATCCGATTTTTTTTTGCCCATATGCGACCTGTATCCGATCTGTTAAAGACACTTTGAACGGCACAATATGATTTTTTTTGCCCATATGCGACCTATATCTGATCTGTTAGACACTTTGAACAGCACAAATGCGATGTTTTCAAATCCGACCCAAGCCATTTTCATATGTGGCCCAAATCCGATTTTTTGCTCATATGCGGCTTGTATCCGATCTGTTAAAGACACTTTGAACAGCACAAATGCGATGTTTTCAAATCTGACCCAAGCCACTTTCATATGTGGCCCAGATCCGATGTTTTGCCCATATGCGACCTGTATCCAATCTGTTAAAGAAATTTTGAACAGCACAAATCCGATTTTTTTTTTTCCCCATATGCGACCTGTATCCGATCTATTAAAGACAGTTTGAACAACACAAATCCGATGTTTTCAAATCTGACCCAGGCCACTTTCATATGTGGCCCAAATCCGATTTTTTTGCCCATATGCGACCAGTATCCGATCTGTTAAAGACACTTTGAACAGCACTAATCCAATTTTTTGTGTCCATATGCGACTTATCCAACCTGTTAAAGACACTTTGAACAACACTAATCCGATGTTTTCAAGTCGGACCCAGGCCACTTTCATTTGTGATCCTAAATCCGATACATATCCGATATTTGCAATGCAACTTCAGTCTGAACGGCTAGGTCGCATTTATCCAACCTTTACATGCGACAAACGTCACAATTCTGCGTCCCAGGATGAGGAGCAACGGGAAAAACATACTTATTTCCGGGTCACGTTCAGTTCATACTCAAAACTGATAGAAGTCGCATTTAATGTGGAATATGAACGAACACACAAAATTCGTATTCCACCAAAAAATCCGACTTGTTCGTTAAGACCTGCTGTGTGAACGTAGCCTAAATCAGGTTTCTATTCTACTTACGAACACACACTGTTTTATGTTTAAGTGTGTATTTTAACGGATAGCGTTCTCAGCCGTCACCCAGCAGCTTCCGTTTCGGATGTTTTCAGAAAACACACGTTATCCATGAACGATGCTAACTCATGTCTTGTTGCTCTCGTGTCCCGTCTTTTGTGGATCCCGAACGTCTCGCAGGATTTAACTCATACACTGGAAACTCAGCAGGAGTTGTAGGATCAGGAGAAGTCTACAAGGACCCGCGAGACAAGTGGACGAAAAGGTGAGGCTAAAAAAATGAGATAAGACCTGAACAACCTGTGAGCGCTCAAGGACACGTTTTCACCACAGTGACGTTCTGGGATTTATGATTTGACAATTTGACTTTATTCAGTGCGATTTGGTTCGATGTGATTCAGAATGATTCGACACTATACAAAGGATTTCCAAGTCCAAATCTGGGTTCTAAACATCACTATTCTTTTGTCCTCTCTCTTTCCCTGTGAAGGATGGATTTGACACTTGATTGTTTTCTATAAAGCAAACCAGTGATACAACTTCAAAAGAAGATGCAGTTCAGTCAAAACAGAGGATTGTTTTATTCCGAATAAACACTAAATCAGAAACAAAACATGTTTTTTTCATTACAGTTGTTTTTAATCTCATTCTCTACTTATACATTTATTTAGGCACTTTTTTTTGGCCTCTTACAAAAATTTTAAAAATCACATGGGCCATTCTTAAAGGTGTCGTATGTAGGATTGTGGCCAAAACTGGTACTGCAATCACATTCCAAATACTGTAGAGCACAGGTGTCTAACATGCGGCCCGGGGGCCAAATCCGGCCCGTGGGATGAGTTTGTGAAATGCAAAAATTACACTGAAGATATTATTTCAAGGATGTTAAAATCATTTTAGGTTAATTTAATCTAAAGTGGATCAGACGAGTAAAATACTATCATAGTAACTTATAAATAATGAAAACTGCAAATTTTTGTTGTTTAGTTTTAAAAAAAAAAGCAAAATTACACAAAGTTGTTTTTATTGACAGACTAGCCTTTTATAAAAAATGAGAATAACCTGAACGAATATGAACAACCTGAAATGTCTTAAGAGTAGTATGTCTAATTTTACAAAATATTCTGCCTGTTATAAAATGTTTTGTGCATTTGTAGATCCACTGTGATCTGTAAGTTGTGATGTTTAAATGACAAACTAGGTACAATATTATTAAAATTGCACTTATTTTTTAAATGATTTTCAGATTGCTCATATTTGTTCGTGTTATGTTCAAGTACAGTTCGCAGATGTAAAAATTTTCAATACAGAATTTGACTTTATTCACTCAAGAACAGAGAAGACAGAGTTGAGTTGACATTGTTTATAAGTTCTTATACTCTTATTTATATTATTTCACTAGTCCGGCCCACCCCTGCTGTAGAGCGTGGTATCCTCTTTGCTACAAAAATTTAATGCATGGCGTCCAGCTGAGTGGATATTTTTGCAACTCCATGAAAATGGGTTCATAAAAACTATTTCAATCACATTGTTTTTTAAATGCCTCAAGGAATAAAAACACTCACTGATAAAAGAAAATCTGATTAAGGCTCTTATAATTCATGCATGAAAGGGTTAAGGCCTGTTGAGCCGCATTATGTAATAAATTCCCATTATGTAATAAAAGTTCAAATGTAAATGTCACGTCATCTTGTAATAAAGCCGCATTACGTAATAAACTGAGGCGTTTTGTAATGAACTACATCAACGCATTATATAGTAAATTTTTTCACATTATAAGTTACAATTTGAGAAATTTATTACAAAATGCACTTGACACATTTTTATTTTAAAAAAATGTAATAACATGGTTCATTATGTAATAACAATCCAAATTAATATAATTTCAGAGCAATTTAGAAGAAATTAGTCACAGGAGCTACAGGTAATGGAATCAGAACTTTAACCACACAGTTTAAAGATTAATTTAACACATTACATTTTCCTGAAAGTAAAATGTGTCAAGTGCATTTTGTAATACATTTCTCAAATTGTAATAACTTACTACATAATGTGAAAAAAATTTACTATATAATGCGTTGAGGTAGTTTATTCCAAAATGTGTCAGTTTATTACATAATGCGGCTTTATTACAAGATGACGTGACATTCTTATTACATTTTGAACTTTTATTACATAATGGGAATTTATTACATACTGCGGCTCAACAAGGCCTGAAAAAACGGTGGTGCACACATGTTGCCCTGCCGCTCTAGAATCCTGTGAATGCCCCTGCTACATACTGCACCTTTAAGGGTTAACCCTACACTGTGAGCCCGGAGTTTGTATTCACTAAAATGCTTTAATTACAATGCACTTAATGATTTGTTTATGATGTTACTATCAAATATCAGTATATTCTACTAATTTGTAGACATAGTTGAAAGTACGAAAAAGTTTAAGTTGAATGGAATTAAATCACTAAGTTTTAGTCATGACCATCATAAAACTTAAATCATTTAAGTGCATTGTAATTAAAGCATTTTAGTAAATACAAATTCCGCGCTTACAGTGCACCTTTTCATCTTCGCATTGCATTGTGGGTAGTGGGCATGTTGTTGAAAATGTGTTCTTTTTCTGTGCAGGGGTTCAGCGGGGTTGTGATGTTAGTGTTAATTTGGATTTAATGTGTGTATGTCAGTGTTTATTGGCCTTTTTGTTGTTTTTGTAGTTTTGTACAGCTGCACCATGAGTCAGAGCCAGGAAGAACTATGGATTTACTGTTCATCTTAGATTATTGTACAACAGAAACTTAATGTCTTGTCAAATTAAAAGCACTTCCTGTACTGGTAAATGACATTGAGCTAACTTCTATTCATGCTGCAATATATGAAGTTGAATAATTTCATAACTATTTTAATGAGGAGTAGGATTTTGAGTTTGATTATCTTTTTTTTTTTTTTTTTCAAAATTATATTTATTGTCATTTTTGTTTTATACACACACTCACAAAATGACAATAAACAAAACAAAGAACATATCAACAGAACTAAACAAAAACAAAAAAAACAAAAAAACAAAAATTGGCCCAAAAAAAGATGTTTTCTTTTCAAAATACAAATGCCCTTTTAACAATTGTCGAAGCTTCCAGTCCCATATAGGCAAGAAAACGTTCCCAAGTCTTTAGAAAGACATCATCCTTATGGTGTAATCGACATGTGAGGTAGTCAAGGGAAACAGAACTAAAAACTGTCTTATGCCGTTGTGTCCGGGTGGGAATCTGATCTGAGATCCAGTTTACAAGCAAACATTTCTGGCACAAAAAGTCAGCATTCCATAGAGTTTTTTGTGATATTTGTTGGTAACAACAGGATCAGTTAACCCAAGCAAAAGAAACAGAGGATTACAGTTCAGTTTCACATAAAGACTTTGATTATCTTAAAAAAAGTTGTTAATCAATGATAAATTAATCTGGCTATAGTTGAGTAAATTAGTCAGTGTAAGCTAAAATGCTGAGTTGAATGGTTGGATAGTGGGGTTGATTTTACAACAGATTTAAAGTACAAATAACTTGTCTTTTAGTGTTTTCTACTTAATAGTTTAAGTTCAATACTTTTAGCATTAAAGTTGAACCTACTTAAACCAATTGATTAGTCGATCATTACTCAAATCATTTAAGTGCAACCACTTGCCTCAAATGTTTGTTGTAAACTCTACTTTTCCGGGCTTACAGTGTAACTTTTCTTTCCTTGTGTTCGTGGCTTTTCCAGTCAGGAGCAGGAGAACTCGATCCCCAGCGGCGCTCCGGAGAGTCTGACCTTCAAGGAGCGCCAGCGTCTCTTCTCTCAGGGGAAGGAGGTTTCCAACAAGGTCAAGGCTTCACGTAAACTCATGGAGCTGGAGAACGAGCTCAACACCAAGTAGTAGACCGAGCCCATCGCCTCCTAGTGTCACCTTAACCGCCGCCGCCACCGGAACGTTAAGGTGCTCCTGGGAAAAGAAAAAAACACAACAACAACAGAAAACCCACGGGTGGAAAGAGCCGCCGCCACCGCCGCTCACTTCCCTTCCACTGGCCGTCTCTTCCTTTTTTTGTGTTGTTTGCCCATTTTATTTTTTTATTTTAATCATTTAAATAACTGGACCATTCACTTTTTTTGACGTAGCTATATCGTTGCAATAGGAGAGACATTTACGGCTTCAAACTCCCTCCCCTCGTTAAGGTCTGTCAAAGATATATAATGATAAAGCACTGTACAAACCTTTGAATTCTATCTGGTGAGAATTTGATTTCACGCGACTAAAGGGGATATATTTTTGTTTGTAAAACGGTTCTTGGGCGAGGGATGGAGAAAGGTTCATTCTCATTTTAAATTTTTTTTTTTTTTTTTTTTTTTTATGGCTTCATCGAATACGAACAGTTTTATTGTGTTCTTTTATCGTTTTTTTTCTCGGCATCATGTCGTTTTTTTCTGACTTTTAATTCCTTCTCGCCAGCAGATACGCCCTCTGAGCTCCAGACCAACCTTTATTTTCTTGTTTTTTTTGTTTTTTTTTTATTTTAATTAAATTCTCAGTGAGTGAAAACACTGTTATTTCATTCCGTAGCAAGAAAGCATGGGAATTCTTTTTATTTTAATTTTTTGTTTTTGTTTTGTGATGTTTTAGATAAATCTCCGGAGGATTCTCCAGAGGATGGTCTTACAGTCCAGACACGGATCTTTTAAGTGCACAACATTACTGTAAATATTCAGGTCCACAGCTGTCTCACTCTTTTACTACTGTCGAAAACCTGCCAGGCTACTAAAAAAAAACTGCAAAACTAATGTGATTTAACAGCATTCGGTGGCAGACGTTCTGCCAGAACTGGACTATCTACCGCCCTCTTTCATTCTTTCTTTCTCTCCGGAGTGGAATTTTTAATCGTTTTCTCACTCCGACCTGAGGTAACTTTAACTTTATTTTTTTATTTTTAATCCGAGTCATGTTTTTTTGTTTTGTTTGTTTTTTTTTTTTGCAGAGTTGTGTGAGATTAATTCGACCGACTTTTTACCCTAAATTCAATCCGGAAAAACTAAACTCCTTCAATGTGATTAATGTTGGTTTCCACGGTAAAAAAATAAAAAATAAAAAGGAAAAATTAAAAATAAAATAAAAAGGAAACTTGTTTGCTTTACAGATATTTATTTCAAACCTTGTGGAAAAAAGCAAACTTGCACAAAAAGTTTTAATTTAAATATGTATCAGCAAACTGTTGTGAGATTACATTTGGGACCTCTCATACTGTGGTAACAATCTGTGATATAGTTCTGTTTTCTTTTTTCTTTCTTTTTTTTTTGCATTAGAAACAGAAGAGTTCTGTTTTTACACCAGCTGTAGTCGGAGAGATCCAGGAGGTTTTTAAGGAACTGGAGTCGAGGTGACAGACAGAATTGTAAATGTAAAAAAAAAACTATATACATACACACGATTTACATAGTCACGTTCACCCCGCCACTGCTGCTCTGATGTAGAAAACGAACGCACCTCCAAAACCCAGTGTCTCCCAGTCAATTTAAAACGCCAGAAAAAATAGTGACGTTTCAAATGTATTTCTCTTCTGCAGTTTGAGTGACTCCCCTGTGTGTGTGTTTCTTTTTTTTTTTTTTTTATTTCTCCAGGAGCCTCCACTAAAGCAGATTTTTTTTTCATGGTGACATAAAGATGCTGTTATTTACTGACCTGTAAAAACAAAAAACAAAAAAAAAAAAACACTACAGACCCGTCTCTCCCCTCCCCCCCACAGTTCCTTTTTAGGTTTTAAGATGAACTGATTCATTTAAATGGTTTCATGTTTAGCCTTTTGTAAATCATTAATAAATACAGATTTTTCAACAGTGCAGGCTGGAAGTGTGGTCTTTTGTCATCCATCCGTCCATCCATCCATCCATCCATCCCAGTTACACTTGAAACATTCTCTCATCCCAAATTTTCCTCCCAACTTGACATCCCAAATTTACGACGGCGTATTAGGGCCACAGAAGAAAAAAAACACTGGTCACTACGAGAATGAAGTTTATTTAATGAATAAAGTCATAATATAATGAGCAGTTGTACCTTATCGTTGATGTAGAACTGTGAACATTTAGTGAAGTTCTGCTTTCATTAGTCTGTCCCCATCAGCACATTAGTCTGAGGACTATGAAGACAGTTTGCACACATTTGGGTTTGTTGTAAGAACTGAACTGATTTGTAGCATATTTCCTCTTTTGTGGAGGAGAACCTGCTGCAGTGTTCTTCTGTAGGACTGTCAGTGGAAACACCAGAGAACTAAACAGAGGGTTTGTGTTTCTGAACAAACTGTGGGGATTCTTTCAGTCCAACAGAAGGGAAAGTTCCTGCTTCACTGGTTGCCTTCGCTGTAAACCGGAAATTCTGTCAAATTTTCAAAATATTGCGAGTTTAATCTCATAAAAGTACGACTTTATCTCGTTAAATAATGACTATTCTCATTAATTAACGACTATTCTCATTAATTAGCGACTTTAATCTCATTAAATAGACTTTTTTAAAACTATGACTTTATTCTCATTAAATAACGACTTTATTCTCGTGGTGACAAGCATTTTTTTTTTCGTATGTGGTCCTAATACGCCGTCGTACAAATTAATTTAACTGCAAATTTTTAAGAATTAGGTCAAGAGACAAACCCAGGGTTCCCGCGCGGTCTTAGAAGTCTTGAATTTACAAATCTGCATTTAAAGTCTTCAAAATGTATTAATCTGATGTTAGGGCTTCAGCTCTGTTGCTCTAAACTTGTTGAATATATTGTGTTTAAAGTGTTTGTTAAATATCCGAGCTGCAAAGAAAGTAACGTTAGTCGACTCAGTTCCACCTGACTGTTATTTTATCTCATGACTTTTTAAAAATCTCATAATTATGACTTTTTATCTCATAATTATGACTTTTAATCTTAGAATTTTGACTTTTTATTTTGTTATTTCGACATTTTGTCTCATAATTTGTCTTTTTACCCTGTAATTTCGACTTTTATCTCATAATTATGAGCTTCCTACGTATGGAAGACCGTTTCCAGTACTGGGGAAAAAGTCCCTGTGGTAACTCAGAATTATGAGCTGAAAAAGTCTAAATTCTGCTCTGGCCTGGATGGGCTGGGAGCTTTAACACTGATGTGTTTTGGAGCTCAAGGTTCCAGGTTACTTTATTTGTACCGTAGGTAGACTGGTTTTGCAGTCTAGGTGACTGCTTTGATATTACAACAAGACATACTTTGCACATGGAAGACAGGTACTTGATCGAGTTTACAGAGTCACAGGTTCAACTTTCTGCGATCTCCCACCTCATTTTTTTTATGACTTGATCTTTATTGAATTTTTCTTTTATATGAAAAGAAGTAAAGAAAGAGCAAAAGAATAAAAAAACAGAAAAAAAAAAAAAAAAAAAAAAAAAAACAGAAAAAAAAAGGGTTTTAGGCCATACATGTTGGACATTTCCACGCCTTATGCCAGTTATCAGTGCCAGTATACTGAAGACGTGGACATTCCCCGACCAGATGAAACTAATATAATAATAATAATAATAATAATAATAAAACAACAATGCCAATAATACAAATACACACGGTTACAACAGTCATTACTTTATCACTAAGTCCAGTTTACATTCTTGAGCTGGAAACGTCATTGACCTGTGCAGGGCCCATTTGTCATTCTAATCATCTGTTTAACAGTCTATAAGATAATCTTTCAAATGCTGCCAAATGACCAAGACAAACATACCACTGGGAGAGAGTTGGAGCCGATGGAGCCTTCCACTCCCTTTCTAAGAGTTTTCTCCCCAGCATGATGGCAGTTGGACCCACTGTGCAGCAGAGGAGGGTAAAAACCTCCAAACAGAGGGATCCCCTGGCACATACAGCCTGTTGGTAAAGGGAACGTCCTGACCAGAAACTTTCTCCGCTACAGTGTGAACCGAACACCAGTATTCCTGGATTTTGGGACGTTCCCAGAGCATGTGCAGAGGAGTGCCACTGAACTGTGGCACTTCCAACAGGAATCATTCTCCACTTCATGAAGAAAGACGGATGGCTTTGTTTTCATGTCATCAGGTCGGTCTGTGGTATGAAACAGCTGGTTTTATTCCTACTCTGGGACGTCACTATTGTGGTGACTTTCTTTCATTTCATGTGTTTAATGAAATAACCCCTGCAGTGTGTGTACTTCTTGTGCATGGAGTGTTCTTTGACTTCTGTTCTCAGAATTATTATTTTTTATTTATTTACTTTTTTTTACTATTATTTATAATTATGCTTTGTATTTTTAAATCTATGCATTATTTCTTAAACTTATGTTCAAATGCTTTTCCCTTTTGACATCTTGTTTGTTTAAAATGTTGAACTGTAAACTCAAATGTTGTTTATAAAGTTGAAGAAAAAAAGAAAGTTAAAAAAACAGTCTAGTTCTAACTTTCACTTTGTATTTCGTTCATTATAGAAAAGAAAAACATTAAAATTCACGCGTTTTTAACCACAGGAAGACAGGAGTGGAGAGCTGCCGTAAATGGGCTCTGCCTGTCGCAAACACCGGACACTGCCGCACGTGTCTTGAACTGATCAGATTGTTTATTTCACGTGCAGCCAGGTGCAGTTTTAATTAGTTCGTTGATTAATAAGTTCTCTAATTATGTCGGAGGTCCATGGACGGTGTGTTTTCAGACGGAAAAGCTTCTGTTTTGGAGGTTGGACTCTTCTGTCTGTATTTGGTCACTTTCGTTACGACACGTGTTTTAAAGCAGAAAACCCGTCTGGGTGAAAATGCGCGTGAGTCTGTTTGTATTCTGTACTGATCAGCTGATGCGGGTTCCATCAGGTTTATTTACAGTGGTGCGTTCATGGGCCGTATGTGTCAGGATGGCCGAGCGGTCTAAGGCGCTGCGTTCAGGTCGCAGTCTCCCCTGGAGGCGTGGGTTCGAATCCCACTTCTGACAGCAGTGTTTTGTCTTCAGTTTATTATTGAGCTGAATCCTCTGCAGTCTGGGTCCGCCTGTTAGGCACAGTGTGCACTGCCTGTTAAAAAACTTCATGTTATTTTTCACACTTTAAATAAATAAATAAAGTGCAGCTGGTGTCTGTTTGGACTTTTTCTGCCTCAGCACGAGGGATGGGAATGGAGAACCGGTTCTTTTTGAGAACCGGTTCCCAGTAGCTCGATTCCTTGGAATCGTTTGCCTGTTTAACGGTTCTGCCTTCGTTGTGCATGTGTGATGACGTCACACGTACGCTGCATTGTTTTGGTCAGAACGAAGACAACATGGAGTTGAGGCAGAACCGGTCTAAACAGACTAGACCAGGTCCAAACAGACCAGACCAGGTCTAAACAGACCAGACCAGGTCTAAACAGACCACACCAGGTCTAAACAGACCACACCAGGTCCAAACAGACTAGACCAGGTCTAAACAGACTAGACCAGGTCTAAACAGACTAGACCAGGTCCAAACAGACCACACCAGGTCCAAACAGACCAGACCAGGTCCAAACAGACCACACCAGGTCCAAACAGACCAGACCAGGTCTAAACAGACCAGACCAGGTCCAAACAGACCACGCCAGGTCCAAACAGACTAGACCAGGTCCAAACAGACCACACCAGGTCCAAACAGACTAGACCAGGTCCAAACAGACCAGACCAGGTCCAAACAGACCAGACAGGTCTAAACAGACCAGACCAGGTCTAAACAGACCACACCAGGTCCAAACAGACTAGACCAGGTCCAAACAGACCACACCAGGTCCAAACAGACTAGACCAGGTCCAAACAGACCAGACCAGGTCTAAACAGACCAGGTCTAAACACCACACCAGGTCCAAACAGACTAGACCAGGTCCAAACAGACCAACCAGGTCTAAACAGACCAGACCAGGTCTAAACAGACCAGACCAGGTCTAAACAGACCAGACCAGGTCCACTGGAACACTGTCAAAGCTTCCATTTCTTCTAAAGGTGGAGTCCCTCCAGTCTGTTCAAACATTTGTCCACAGCATGTGACTCATTTACAGGAATGTCACATATTTGATTCTCTTCTTAGCGGTGCTTGTGAATGTAGCGGCAGAGTGAACACCAGGCCGGTTCTGGTTCTGGTGTGGGCAACAAACGTCGTAACTCCTCAAATACAAGTTTCTGAAGGTAAGAAGGGAAAGGAAATGAGTGACCAACAATGGGAGACGAGCCGAATCAAACCGGTTCCACGTAGTAGAAATGCAGCAATAGAGGAATTAGTAAAGAGTCTGTAGTTTCTGCCCCCCCCCCCCCGAACCGGGCCCGTCGTCATCTGTTCTTATTATTAGTTCATACTGTATATGTTCTATTTTCTGTGCAGATGGAAATATAAAACAGTTCATGCAAACACACCTGTTTGTACTCTGTTATTCCCTCACCCAATGAGAATCAATAAGGAATCGGATTGATAAGTGATATCGATAATGGAATCGGAATCGTTAAATTCTTAACGGTTCCCATCCCTACTCAACTCCATGTTGTCTTCGTTCTGACCAAAACAATCCAGTGTACGTGTGACGTCATCGCACATGTACAACGAAGTCAGAATGTTTAAGCAGGCAAATGATTCCAAGGACTCGAGGTACTGGGAAACGGTTCTCAAAAAAACCAGTTCTCGATTCCCATCCCTATTATAGGTGTGCATTTTATGCACACTTGGTGACAGATGCTAGTATTTTGAACATTTGACCTAGTGCCAAAAATAAATGCAAATTAACTGATGTTGGAGTTAATCAGTGACATATGCCAGGAGGAAAAGATCTAATATGTGATCCACTTTTTCTGTAGGATATTGAAAAATAATATTTTGTGTTTTTTGCATCCAAAAAAATGGTTTGTTTACATAACAAACAAGCATTTAAAGGGTTAAAAATGTGGCAGTTATTGAGTATTTGGTATTTTTATTTACGGCTCAAGTTGATGAAATAGAAAAAGTGTAAAAGAATTAAAAACAAACTGTATGAAATTTTTTGGACATTATTCCACAGGTGTGCCAAAAAGGCACACCTGGTGCTGAGTGAGGGCCTAGCTGGACAGGACACCGGAGGGTTCATTAAATTTACTAAAACTACATGAATTTTATTGTACGTCTTGTCCTACGTTTTTTTCATGACCTTCACTGAACTCATGTTTTGGCTCAGTTATTGGTTTTACATTCATTTATTTGTTTATTTATTTGTTTACTTCATGTGTTTCTTCTGTAATATCCAGTACTGACTGTTTTCTCAGTTTGGAACATTCTCCTGTTGTATGAACTCCATAAAACTGCACATTTTCCAAACAGACACAGGATTCAGCCTCCAGTAAATGGTGCAACAGCGCCCTCCAGTGGTTGGGTTCATTTGTACAAACTGAATAAATAAAACATCACGTGGCTCCTTCAGCTCAAGAAAATAAGATAAATTAGAGTTTCATTCACATTTACAGTTATTCCGTTGTGTTTTTAACTCATTAAAACCCTAAATTAACAAAATAAACTGATTAGACACTTCTGATGTGTATATAATAGACAAATTAATTAAAATAAAATAATAAAATATGTGTTTGACTTGGCTTCTTCAGCTCAATGTAATGACATAAATGAACTGTCATCACTTTATATCAGTTTCATTTACATTTAGAATAATCCATCAGATGTTTTTCGATCCTCCAAGTAAAACTCAATTAAACGACAAATTAAACTGATTAAAATTCTCCTCTGTATTTGGCTTTTTTCAGTAAAAATCAGGTGTTTTCCCTTTTTAGTGATCATGTTGGCTAGATGTTCACTAAAGTTTCACAGGTTATATATCAAAACAGAAAACTGGAGAAAAAGTGACTTTTTCATAATGAACTGAACATTTTCCTTCATTTTTGGTCCGTTTGCGCCTTATTTTTTCATGTTTCTTATTATTTAGTTGATTTACTGTTATTTTTGTTCATTTTATTGATTAGTTTTGCTCTTTTTGTTCATTTTGATGCTTATTTTATCTTTTCTATTCACATTATTATTTTGTACTGTTTTTTATTTATTTTTCTGTAAATTTTATTTAATGTATAACCCCAGTGTGTCCATCCACCGTCACTGATCCAACTCCATAGGTTTTACTGTTGAATCAATGTTGTAGAAGATGACTGTGTTTCCATGGTAACTACAGAGCCTCTGAACGTCCACATGGGTCATATCTGATGACCATGAAAAGATGAAGAACTGTATTTTACACCAATTATTCACATGTATTGAAAGAATTAGTGAATCAGCAGGTGTTAAACAGTTTAGATCAGTAGATGGTTTAGTCTGTGGTGTCTGTTTAGGTTTTTGAGAAGTAAAAATAGTGTAAAAATGTATTAACATTACATATTCTAAAATTTAAGACATATAGATATGCTAATGCTGCACTGAAAATACTGCAATACGACTTTAATGTCTGGATTCACAACTTTAAAGAACGACAACTGCTTTTGTAGCAACATACAAATGATATTTTCTCTTAATTTTACCTTTTCTAAGTGATTTATTAACATTTATTATAATATTTTCATCTGTATTTTCAATTTTTTCCCCTGAACAGTGTGTATTTCCCTATATTTAAGTCATTAATCATGTAGGTGTTCATGTTTTGGATCAAAACTGAGAAAAATGAAGCAAAAATGACCGAATATAATGAACTGAACATCAAAACAAATGTCTCCACCCACTGTCATTGATCCAACTCTATAACAAACTGTATTTTACACCAATTATTTCCATGTATTGATCAGATTAGTGAATCAACAGGTGTTAAACAGTTAGATCAGTCCGATGGTTTAAGTCTGTGGTGTCTGTTTAGGTCTGGATTCACACTTTAAAGACCTACACTGATTTGTAGCAACTTCCACATATTTTTTCTCTTAATTTTACCTTTTCTAAGTGATTTATTCACATTTATTATACTATTTTCATCAGTATTTTAAAGTTTTCCTATATTAATTTCACTGATCATGCAGGTGTTCATAAAAATGGGATGTTTATTATATTAAAACTGAGAAAAATTACACAAAATATTGAACCAAATAATAAAGAACCTACAACTGCTTTTGTAGCAACTTCTAAGGGATTTTTTCCTCTACATTTTGCGTTTTCTAAGGGATTTATTAACATTTCCTATAACATTTTCATCTGTATTTTACATTTTTTCCCTGAAAAGTGGGTATTGTTCTATATTTAATTCACTGATCATGCAGGTGTTCATAAAAATGTGGTATTTATTTTATTAAAACTGAGAAAAATGAAGCAAAAATGACCAAATAATAATGACAAGTGTCTCCCTTTACTGTCATTGATCCAACTCTATAACAAACTGTATTTTACACCAATTATTTCCATGTATTGATCAGATGAGTGGATCAGCAGGTATTCCAGGGTTCAGATCAGATGCTTCAGGTCTCTGCTGAACCGTCCGACTCTCTGCTTTGTCTGAACATTAACCCTTGAGCAGGTGGAGCAGACCTGGGTCCAGTTTGACCTGGTGCTGATGGTCTTTTTGCTGGCGTGTGTGTTTGTTAAAGAGCAGCTGACTGCAGGACGGACAGACGCACAGACAGATGGATGAGGGTTTCTCTGTTAATCATTAATCAGCTGTTGGGCCTGAGTCTTCTGTAAATATCCGTGCTGTCATCAGCTCTGCTTCATCCCTCACACTCTGGTCGGACTTCCAGCTTTTCCTCCGTTCGTTTCCCGTTGCGTGTGACCAATGATCGTCAGCGTGTGTTTCAAAGCAGGTTTCCTCTCCCTTCTGTTTCTGGTCTTGTTGTTTGTTTATCTTTATTTTTTCCATTATGCCGATGAAACGCAGCAGTGAGTCTTCGGCCGCGGACGGCGTCTTCCTCGTCCACGCTCTGACCAAGACTTTGTGCAACTCCCCAGAGGATGTGAACGGACGTGTCCATCAGGAGGACGAGTCAGGCATTAAATCAGGTATAAATCATGTCTTTAAAACTGTTCATCAGACCTGAAACTACAACTAAAAACTGATTCTAGTTCAGAGGCCACATTCAGATCAATATGAAATAATAACAGAATAACTTTACTCACAACTTCGACAAAAAATAATGTCAATTCTACATTTTTTCAGTGTTTTTTTTTTAGCTGAATCTGACATGTAACTAGAATATGAGCAAAAAGTAAGTATGAACCCTTTCATGCACAGTGGTCACTCCAGTGGTCCAGTTCTTCTCCAGCTGTTCTCTTGTATATTCATGGGTTTTGTTGTTTTAGTTCCATATCAGCCGACACAGTGAACACTAGTGCATGTTCCCGTACACTGACATTCAGACCATTACTGTAACTGTGCTGTTCTAGATAAACCTGATCTGCACTAACATGTTTGAGTGTAAAAAAAAAAAAGGCAATTGTTACTGGACTGTAATTCTTTTGTTTTGTTTTTTTAAACAAAATTTTTTTTTTTTTTTTGCATATTATCTCCATGCAGGTATGTTAAAATGTGAGAAAACGTCAGATTAGCAGCATTAAAAGTGTTTTTATCTCATAGTTTTCCCAGTGTATATCAGTAAATACATGTTTCTTCGCTTCTAAAATGAAATCCATGGTGTCCAGCTGAGTGGATATTTTGTAACTCCATGAAAAATAGGTTCATTAAAAAAAAAAAAATCAAAGTTTTGTTGTTGTTTTTTTCCATGCCTAAAGATGAATAGTAAAAAAAAATAAGAAAAAAATCTTGATTAAGGTTCTCATAATTCATGCATGAAAGGGTTAAGAAGTAGTTTTATGTGTCTTTTACCTTATTTTGAATGTGCTGTGTGTAAATCTGTTAACAGAAAAATAGAATTTGAAAAAAATGATGATTATTTAAATTTTTTTGTATAATATGGCTGGTTTAGCCTAATTCCTCCAGGTTATATCACCTTTTTTTAGTATACCTGGGCTGCAAATGAATGGAAATTATGCATAAATTTAACATGTAAATAGAATTATAAACAAAAAGTAAGTATTAAGAAGTATTTTTTTTGTCTTTTTACCTCATTTTTGAGTTTGCTGCCTGAAAATCTGTCATCAGAAAAGATTTTTAATGACAAAAAGGTTCATTAACATCATTTATTTGTAGTGTGAAAGCTTTTATTTTGTTTGGAATAAAAACAAT
Organism: Sphaeramia orbicularis; assembly: GCF_902148855.1. Taxonomy (NCBI): domain Eukaryota; kingdom Metazoa; phylum Chordata; class Actinopteri; order Kurtiformes; family Apogonidae; genus Sphaeramia; species Sphaeramia orbicularis. The sequence goes on along the minus strand of NC_043979.1, from coordinate 45,768,162 downwards.
AATAACGTCTTTTTTGTTTTCACATAATATGCTGGTTTAGCCTCATTCCTGCAGGTTTTATCATCTTTTTCAGTATACCTGGGCTCCAAATTAAAGGGAAATTATCCATAAATTTAACATGTAAATAGAATTACGACCAAAAAGTAGTATTAAAAGTAGTTTTATGTGTCCTTTACCATCATTTTTGAGTTTGCTGTGTGAAAATCTGTTAACAGAGAAATAGAATAGAATAGAATAGAATAGAATAGAATAGAATAGAACACAATAGAAAAGAATAGACTAGAATAGCATAGAATAAAACACAGTAGAATAGAAGAGAATAGAATAGAATAGAATAGAATAGAATAGAATAGAATAGAATAGAATAGAATAGAAAAGACTAGAATAGCACAGAATAAAACACAGTAGAATAGAATAGAATAAAACACAGTAGAATAGAATAGAATAGAATAGAAAAGACTAGAATAGCATAGAATAAAACACAGTAGAATAGAATAGAATAGAATAGAATAGAATAGCATAGAATAAAACACAATAGAAAAGAATAGACTAGAATAGCATAGAATAAAACACAGTAGAATAGAATAGAATAGAATAGAATAGAATAGAATAAAACACAGTAGAATAGAATAAAACACAGTAGAATAGAATAGAATAGAATAGCATAGAATAAAACACAATAGAATAGATAAAACACAGTAGAATAGAATAGAAAAGACTAGAATAGAATAGAATAGAATAGAATAGAATAGAATAGAATAGAATAGAATAGAGATAAATAGAAAAGACTAGAATAGCATAGAATAAAACACAGTAGAATAGAATAGAATAGAATGGAAACCGCCTTTGTTGTTATTTCTACTCCAGTCAATGCAACAATATGAATAAAAACAGAAATAGAAAATACATTTTAACAAAAACGTAAATAAGAATAATCTAAAAGGTTAATAAAATAAAAATAGACATAATATGACTAGACACCATATGAACATGTGTGTGTGTGTGTGTGTGTGTGTTTGTGTGTGTGTGTGTGTGTGTGTGTGTGTGTGTAAAAACAGTGCATGTAAATGTTTCTTTTGCTCATAAATGTCACGTGCAGTTGTTTCAGAACCACAAACATAAGGTTGACGTGTTGAAAATCTTTCGGTGTTTTGCTCAGAGGCCGAGGACGGTAACGAGACGCCGTCGTCTGAGGAGGACCAGGACTGGTGGACTACAACCTGAGCCTCAAAGCCACCACGACCACGTCCAGGAAGAGCATCAGTCAGATCATCAAAGACAAGAAGAAGCAGACGCAGCTCACCCTGCAGTGGTAACAGCAGACCGCAGCAGCTCCCATCATGCAACAGGGCACCCGTTAACCTGAAACACACACCACTGCTTCTGCCCCAATCTGCATTTACAGGCCTTTAGCACCATTTATCAGACCATTAGTGAGCATTTTTTCACTGCAAATCAGGTATTTTCTTATATTTAATTCACTGTTCAGGTAGATGTTTGTAAAAGCTCAGAGTAAAAATAGAGAAAACTAAAGAAAAAGTGATTTTTTTTTTTTTTTTAGCAAAATCTATCATTAACTGAAGATAAAACAAGTGTCTCATTAATTAATGTCACAGCAGTGGATAATAACAATAAAATAACCAAATATAAACATATAAAACACCTTTGATGGATTTGATGGAATTAATTTATCAGTATTTATTAGATTATTGTCTGTATTTTGCATTTTTCAGTTAAAATCAGGTATTTTCCTGTATTTAATTCACTGTTCATGTAGATGTTCATTAAAGCTCAGAGTAAAATCAAAGGTTATTATAGAAAAAAAATAGAGAAAATTGAAAAAAAAACAGGATTTTTTTTTTTTTTTTTAACAAAATCTATCATTAACTGAAGATAAAACAAGTGTCTCATGAATTAATGTCACAGCAGTGGAAATAATAATAAAATAACTGAATATAAACATATAAAAACACATTCAGTGGAGAATCTAATACATTTTTATCCGTAGTTTTAACACTTTAACTGCTGTGGTTGAATTTTTACACAAGAATTAATAGTTTTATTTAGTTGAGTGAATGTTTCTTCTAATGGATTTATTCTATTATCTTCTGTATTTGGCATTTTTCAGTTCAAATCAGGTATTTTCCTATATTCAATTCACTGTTCATGTAGATATTCAGTAAAGTCAAAGGTTATTATAGAAAAAAATAGAGAAAATTGAAAAAAAAAGGGATTAGTTATTATTTATTTATTTATTTAGCAGAATCATCATTAACTGAAGATAAAACAAGTGTCTCATGAATTAATGTCACAGCAGTGGAAATAATAATAAAATAAATCAATATAAACACATAAAAACACCTTTGATGGATTTGATGGAATTGATTTACCAGTATTTATTCTATTATCTTCTGTATTTGGCATTTTTCAGTTCAAATCAGGTATTTTCCTGTATTTAATTCACTGTTCATGTAGATGTTCATTAAAGCTCAGAGTAAAATCAAAGGTTATTATAGAAAAAAAAATAGAACATATAAAAACACATTCAGTGGAGAATCTAATACATTTTTTCCCTGTAGTTTTAACACTTTAACAGCTGTGGTTGAATTTTTACGCAAGAATTAGTAGTTTTATTTAGTTGAGTGAATGTTTCTTCTAATGGATTTATCAGTATTTATAATATTATTGTCTGTATTTTCATTTTTCAGTTAAAATCATGTATTTTCTTATATTTAATTGACTGATTACGTAGATGTTCATTAAACTCAGAGTAAATTCAAAGGTTATTATATGAAAAGAACAGAGAAAACAGAAGAAAAATGAACTTTTTTCAGTCAAATCTCTCATTAACTGAATATTAACCCAGTGTGTCCATCCACTGTCGTTTATGAAAATGGGTTTTACTGGTGAATTAATGTCACAGCAGTGGACAATAATAAAATAACTTAATATAAATACATAAAACACCTTTGATGCAGAATCAAACATACTTTATCTGCAGTTTCAACACTTTAAAGTTGACTTGTGGCGACTTCCAACTGAATTTTTCTCTCTGTTTAACTTTCCTAAATGATATATCACCATTTGTCATAACTTTAATCCTCTGCATTTTTCAGATTTTTCAGTCATAATCAGGTCTTTTCCTGTCTTTTAATTCACTGATCATGTAGATGTTCATAATAAATCAGACTAATTCGGGTGTAAATCTCACATATTAATGAGATGAACGCAGAAATGTCGTTAAACTGTGAGTGAACTGGATTCATCTGTGCTGTTGTTGTTCCTGTCGTCTGTTTCTGTCTTTAAATCTTTCCCTCCTCTGGTTCATTTCCTGTTTCCGTTGTGCGTCATCAGGCTGGAGGAGAATTACATCGTGTGTGAAGGTGTGTGTTTTGCCTCGATGCAATCCTTTTACGCTCATTATCTGGACTTCTGTCGCAAAGAGAAGCTGGAACCGGCCGGTGCTGCCACCTTCGGAAAGGTCCGTTTATGCCTTCCTTTATGTCAGGGTTTTTCAACCTTAGGTCGGGAACCCCACATGGGGTCACCTGGAATTCAAATGGGTCACCTGAAATTTCTAGTAATTGATTAAAAACAAAATTAAAACTTAATAATAAAAATAGGGATGGGAATCGTTAAGAATTTAACGATTCCAATTCCATTATCGATATCACTTATCGATCCGATGCCTTATCGATTCTCATTGGGTGAGGGCACTAACAGAGTACAAACAGGTGTGTTTGCATGAACTGTTTTTATATTTCCATCTGCACAGAAAATAGAACAAATACAATATGAACTAATAATAAGAACAGATGACGCGGCCCGGTTGGGGGGGGGGTGGGGGGGGGGTCAGTGAAAGTGAAACTACAGACTCTTTACTAATTACCTCCGCCAAGGAGGTTATGTTTTTGCCAGGGTTTGTTTTTGTTTGTTGTTTGTTTGTTTGTTTGTTTGTTTGTTTGTCTGTCCGTTAGTGTGCAACATAACTCAAAAAGTTATGGACAGATTTGGATGAATTTTCAGGGTTTGTTGGAAATGGGATAAGGAAGAAATGATTAAATTTTGGTGGTGATCGGGGGTGGGGGGGCCCATGGGGGGGGGGGCACTGATCAGCCTAGGTCTGCGCTGTCCGAGTGCTTCTAAATTCCTCTATTGCTTGCATTTCTACTACGTGGAACCGGGTTCGACTCGGCTCGTCTCCCGTTGTTGGTCACCTCATTTCCTTTCCCTTCTTATCTTCAGAAACTTGTATTTGAGGAGGTTACGACGGTTTGTTGCCCACCCCAGACCAGACCGGCCTGGGGTTCACTCTGCCGCTACATTCACAAGCAACACTAAGTAGAGAATCAATATGTGACATTCCTGTAAATGAGTCACATGCTGTGGACAAATGTTTGAACAGACTGGAGGGATTCCACCTTTAGAAGACATGGAAGCTTTGACAGTGTTCCAGTGGACCTGGTGTGGTTGGTGTGGTCTGTTTGGACCTGGTGTGGTCTGTTTAGACCTGGTGTGGTCTGTGTGGACCTGGTGTGGACCTGGTGTGGTCTGTTTAGACCTGGTGTGGTCTGTGTGGACCTGGTGTGGACCTGGTGTGGTCTGTTTGGACCTGGTGTGGTCTGTGTGGACCTGGTGTGGACCTGGTGTGGTCTGTGTGGACCTGGTGTGGACCTGGTGTGGTCTGTTTGAACCTGGTGTGGTCTGTTTCGACCTGGTGTGGTCTGTTTGGACCTGGTGTGGTCTGTTTGGACCTGGTGTGGACCTGGTGTGGTCTGTTTGGACCTGGTGTGTCTGTGTGGACCTGGTGTGGACCTGGTGTGGTCTGTTTGGACCTGGTGTGGTCTGTTTGGACCTGGTGTGGTCTGTTTAGACCTGGTGTGGTCTGTTTGGACCTGGTGTGGACCTGGTGTGGTCTGTTTGGACCTGGTGTGGTCTGTTTAGACCTGGTGTGGTCTGTTTGGACCTGGTGTGGGACCTGGTGTGGTCTGTTTGGACCTGGTGTGGACCTGGTGTGGTCTGTTTGGACCTGGTGTGGTCTGTTTGGACCTGGTGTGGTCTGTTTAGACCTGGTGTGGTCTGTTTTAGACCTGGTGTGGTCTGTTTGGACCTGGTGTGGTCTGTGTGGACCTGGTGTGGTCTGTTTAGACCTGGTGTGGTCTGTTTAGACCTGGTGTGGTCTGTTTGGACCTGGTGTGGACCTGGTGTGGTCTGTTTGGACCTGGTGTGGACCTGGTGTGGTCTGTTTGGACCTGGTGTGGTCTGTTTGGACCTGGTGTGGTCTGTTTAGACCTGGTGTGGTCTGTTTAGACCTGGTGTGGTCTGTTTAGACCTGGTGTGGACCTGGTGTGGTCTGTTTGGACCTGGTGTGGACCTGGTGTGGTCTGTTTGGACCTGGTGTGGTCTGTTTGGACCTGGTGTGGTCTGTTTAGACCTGGTGTGGTCTGTTTGGACCTGGTGTGGTCTGTTTAGACCATTTCTGCCTCAACACCATGTTGTCTATGTTCTGACCAAAACAATGCAGCGTGTGTGTGACGTCATCGCGCATGCGCAACGAAGGTGAATCGATAAGCAGAATCGTTAAGCAGGCAGGCAAACGATTCCAAGGAATCGAGCGACTGGGAACCGGTTCTAAAAAAGAACCGGTTCTCGATTCCCATCCCTAAATAAAAATATATGGTGAGTTGAGAGAGACAATCACAATACAAAAAAGACATGACAAACTCTGCGGCTGAACCTGAAACACTGTGGGTTCTGTTTCTTTCAAATGTTCATTGTGGTCGGTTTCAGATGCTGCAGCTCTTTCATAATTCATAGTTTGAGTTGTTATTTTTTTCAGTATTAATTTGCAGCCTTTGGACTGACTGAAACCAAATTCTCCCTTTGTGCAGTAATCTACACCTGGCTTTTCTGCCTCCGTCCACAATAATATAGAGGGTCTGCACGTGACGTCACCGCGGTCCCGCCCACTGAGTGGCAGAAAGACGGAGATGAGTAGCGGCTTTGGCTTGAATACTGCGAAAACTTTAGAACAATCTAAAAAATGGGGCAGAGCTGTTGTGTCATTGATCGCACAAATAGGTTTAAAAGCACTGGGAGCTGTCGTTTTAGCGGAGACCTAAAGCCAAAGACAGAAGAAGCAGATGGATCACTGCAACTCAGAGAAAGAACTGGAATCCAGACAACCGAACCTGGGTTTGTGTCAGCTAACGTTAATTTATGCTGTTCCTGTGTAAAATCATCCCTTAAATTCCGTCTGGTTTTGGCTAACGTTCCTTCTTAGTAAAGCTCTGAATGTTAGCATCTGTCATTTAGTTCTCGATTTCAGAACTGAAACATTTTTGTCTTCAGTTGTGTGATTGTGAACCTTGTGCTCTACATGATTTGTAAACTAGCTTAAACCCCTTTAGCCCTATCAGCCCGCCCATGGGCCGAAAAAATTATATTAATATTCATCTATTATCAAATATAATAAATCAGGACAATGGATGTTTTTTTTTCAACTTTTGCTCAAAGTTTAGACCCTAATGTTAATAAAAGTACATCAAAAGTGTATTTTAGTGCAAACTTTAATGTTCAAACATGATTTTTAATCTTTGTGGGGTGAAATATACGCTATTAAAAATCTCGACACAAACAATTAATTTATGCACTATCATCATCAATCCAGCCGAAAAAAAAAACAGGCGAGGATAAAAATTCCAATTTCTCTTTTAGTTTGTTCCAGTTTACTCAGGCAGAGTAATAGATACAATATTTTAGACAATGGAATAGATAGACAGACACCAAGAACATCCATATGAACCTTATTATTGTGAAGGAATTCTTCATTTACTTTGGGTTTGTCTGTTTAGGCGTTTTTTCCCTGAAAATATGGTCAGAGTTAAACTTAAACTGAGGCTAACCTAGTTTTCCACATAAGGGGGACTCCTAGCACACAGCTGGTGGATCTGTGTTGGATCCAGTATTTGATGTGAACTCTCCTTAAATCTCCACAGTACCAGTAGATCATCCACTCACTTGGGTCAGTACTAAGGGTTCAACTCCAGTAAATCAGTAGTGAACTGTGAGCACTACTGCTGGGCCTTTACCGCCCAAATCACAGCCAACAGAAATCCGTCTGCACTGACATAAAACCTCCAAAACAATAGTATGTTGAATGAAAGCACTCACCAGCTGGAATCCTCTAATGAACCAGGACCAGGATGGACACAACTCTGGGTCTGTTGGATGCTTTCAGCCTTTGCACTGGGGATTTTCCCGGCGTTGAACTCAGGTTCATAGTAAATGTCAGGATAGGTGATTTCTGTCCCACATCAGTGTTGGTAGAACACGTGTTTGGTAGCTTGGATGGATCCATGTCCAGTCCAGCTGTCTTTAATTTCATGTTATATTCCACATTTTTCCTGGTCTGGCTGTAGTTACTGCTGTGCTCCCGCCATGTTGAGCCGGTTTGTTTTGCCGCTCAGTCTGACTGAGGGGGGCGTGGGCTTAGGGGGGAAGTGACGTATGTGCATTCCCTCTATACATTATATAGCCTTAATGTCATGTAAAATTAACGTTTATTTGCAACATAGTATAGCAAACTATTACACTATACAGGGTGGGGAAGCAAAATTTACACTGAACATGTAGTTGTTTTTTCTCAGCAGGCACTACGTCAGTTGTTTTGAAACCAAACATATACTGATGTCATAATCATACCTAACACTATGATCCATACCTTTTCAGAAACTTTTGCCCATATGAGTAATCAGGAAAGCAACGTCAAGAGTGTGTGATTTGCTGAATGCACTCGTCACACCAAAGGAGATTTCAAAAATAGTTGGAGTGTCCATAAAGACTGTTTATAATGGAAAGAAGAGAATGACTATGAGCAAAACTATTACCAGAAAGTCTGGAAGTGGAGGAAGCAACAAAAAATGTACCAGAGCTTTTATGAAAGCTCTCAAATCCAAAATCCCAAAGGATCCAACCAAATCCATGAGAAAAATGGCAATTGAACTTGAGGTAGACAACAAGAACGTTAGAAATGCAGAAAAATAGGATTTGAAGTTAAAATCTTACACAAGAACACCAAAAACACTTGTTGACAACAGCAACAAATCCAACTTTAGCAATTTTTGGGAATCATGTTTATGTCCGCCTTCTAGCCCAGATCTAAACCCTCTGGATTCTGCTGTTTGGGACGTTTTAGAACATGCACCAATAGAACATCACACAGCAATGTCCACTTTCTTAAAGATACTATTAAAGAAGTAGTTATTGAGAAAGAAGGAGGACACATAGAATAAAAACATTTTCTATTATGCCAATTTTCTTGTGGCAAATAAATTCTCATGACTTTCAATAAACTAATTGGTCATACACTGTCTTTCAAACCCCTGCCTCAAAATATTGTACATTTTGCTTCTCCACCCTGTACTATACTCTCCGTTTTGAACGTCTGGGGTCACCAGAAATTTGTGATGTTAAAATGGGGTCACGAGCCAAAAAAGTTGGGAACCAGCGGTGTAGCAGGATAACTTCCCCCAGATACCCCCCCCCCCCCCTTATCCTAGTATGACTTTCCCCTCCCCCCTGGTTAACTATCCCCCAGATATAAGAAGGTAGATATACATCAGAATTGTATAATACTGATTACATGTATATCACAAACATGAACACATGTACCTCCTAAACATATAATAAATAAAAGGCTCTTTTAGTCCATCAGGGTTTGAAACTGACGACAAGTAGTTGTGTACTTCCTGAGTGTTCTGAGAAAAAGACAGTGCACGACAGCACAATACCGTGGTGGGGAGGGGGGGTTATTCTGTTCCACCAGTTTCATACTGGGACACAACACATTCACCATGGGGTTGATTCATTTATTCAGTGGAAATACTGGTAGGAGGGGCCACCACAGAAGAAGAAATGAGCTGTTTTTTCATTACCTCTGCCAAGGAGGTTATGTTTTTGCCAGGGTTTGTTTGTCTGTCTGTCTGTCCGTAGTGTGCAACATAACTCAAAAAGTTATTGACAGATTTGGATGACATTTTCAGGTTTGTTGGAAATGGGATAAGGAAGAAATGATTAAATTCTGGTGGTGATCGGGGGGGGGGGGGGGGGGGCGCCACACGGGGGGGGGGGAGACCAGAAAACCAGACCAGAAAATTTCATCCAAATCTGTCCATAACTTTTTCAGTTATGTTGCACACTAACAGACAGACAAACAACACAAACAACCCTGGCAAAAACATAACCTCCTTGGCGTGGGGGGCCCACGGGGGGGGGGCACTGATCAGCCTTGGCGGAGGTATGCACTCTCCAAGTGCTTCTAGTTCTATATATTTATTATATTCTTGAATGTATGCTTATGAACATGTTTGTATTGAATTTTATGTTATTTATTTATTCATTTATTTATTTAATTTATTTATGCTAGTTTGTACTCTGCAGCACTTTGGAGACTTTGTGTTGGTAAAATGTACTATACAAATATGATAATAATAATAATAATAATAACTAGAAGCACTTGGAGAGCGCAGACCTCCGCCAAGGCTGATCAGTGGCCCCCCCCTGTGGGCCCCCCCACGCCAAGGAGGTTATGTTTTGCCAGGGTTTGTTTGTTGTTTGTTTGTTTGTTTGTTTGTCTGTTCGTTAGTGTGCAACATAACTCAAAAACTTATGGACAGATTTGGATGAAATTTTCCGGGTTTGTTGGAAATGGGCCCCCCCGTGGGCCCCCCCACCCTCGATCACCACCAAAATTTAATCATTTCTTCCTTATCCCATTTCCAACAAACCCTGAAAATTTCATCCAAATCTGTCCATAACTTTTGAGTTATGTTGCACACTAACGGACAGACAAACAAACAAACAACCCTGGCAAAAACATAACCTCCTTGGCGGAGGTAATAATAATAATAATAATAATAATAATAATAATAATAATAATAATAATAATAATAATAATAATAATAAGAAGAAGAAAAGAGAGACATCACACTTATATAGCACTTTTTTGGACACTCAAAGACGCTTCACAACAAACAAAACAAAAGAACAAAGGGGCTCAAGAAAATGGAATGGAAAAATGCTATGGTATGGTATGGTAGTATGTTAATAAGTGTCCACTCCGTCTTTTTTCAGTATATCTGTGCTCTGTATGACTAAATGTAACATGTATGGAACTATGGTTACTGGTCTGACCCACTTGGAGTTCGAAAAACAGCTGATCTGAGCTCAGTTTGTCCTGTTTGATTTTCAGACGATCCGACAGAAGTTTCCTCTGCTGACGACGAGACGCCTGGGAACCAGAGGACACTCCAAGTATCTATCTATCTTCTATCTATCTATCTATCTATCTATCTATCTATCTATCTATCTATCTATCTATCTATCCTTTTTGTTCATGGTGCTACTCATTTGTGTTTATTTGTGTCCATTTTCTTTAACAATTTGTTCATTTTTTATTCATTTTGTTTAATTTTGATCATTTTTCACTAATTTTACTGCTTATTTTTTTTGTCTTTACTCATTTGGTGCTGATGTTTATCCACTTTTTTCCTTATTTTGTCAACTTTTTTATTCACTCTGACTTTTTTTTCCATTATCTATCTATATTAACAAACTGTTAATGTTATCATGCTGCTGTTACACTGTAATTTCTGTAATCTATCCATCTCTCTGCTCTTTCAGTTCATTGTGCTACTTATTTATGTTAACTTTTGTCAATTTTCTTGCAAATTTTGTTCAGTTTTTGTCTCATTTTGTTCATTTTTCACTAATTTTGCTGCTTATTTTTTTTTGTCTTTACTCATTTTGATGCTTATGTTTGTTCATTTTGTCCACTTTTTTGCTTATTTTGTTAAGTTTTTTATCAGTCCTGACACTGTTCCATTATCTATCTATTTATAGCAACAAACAGTTAATATTATCATGCTGCTGTTACACTGTAATTTCTGTAATCTGTAATCTATCCATCTCTCTCTCCTTTTTGTTCATTGTGCACTTGTTTGTGCTCGTTTTGTCCATTTTCTTGCCTGTTTTGTTCAGTTTTTGTCTCATTTCGCTAATTTTCACTAATTTTGCCAGTTTTTTTTTTTTTTTGTCTTTACTCATTTTGATGCTTATGTTTGTCCATTTTTGTCCACTTTTTTCCTTATTTTGTTAAGTTTTTTAATCAGTCTGACTTTTTTTTCCATTATCTATCTATATTAACAACTGTTAACGTTATCATCTGCTGTTACACTGTAATTTCTGTAAAGTAATCTGTAATCTATCCATTTCTCTATCCTTTTTGTTCATTGTGCTACTCATTTATGTTCATTTTGTTCATTGTCTTGCCTAGTTTGTCCAGTTTTTGTCTCATATTATTCATATTTCACTAATTTTGCTGCTTATTTTTTGTCTTTACTCATTTTGCTCCTTATTTTTTTGTCTTTACTCATTTTGATGCTTATGTTTGTCCACTTTTCTCCTCATTTTTAAAACTTTTTTTAAACCTATCTATGTAAATCCCTCCCCCAGGTATCACTACTATGGAATCGGTATCAAAGAGAGCAGCGCCTACTACCACTCGGTGTATTCTGGAAAGGTCTGACCAGGTAATAACGTGATGCTTCCATCTGTGGTATTTATTGACGTACAGTAGTGTTTTATACATGCTTGTGTACACAGCCCTATCTGCAGTGTTTCCGGTGATATTCAGTGTTAAATCCACTCGATAAGTGCAGTCAGGAGTGGGCGTTATTCATTTAATGTCGACAGTAAATCCAGAAATTAACATAAACGCAGATATTCATTAAATATGTGGACCTTTTATTTAATCTGACGTCTACTGGTTGTTTTCTCCTGGTTTTCTTATGCATTAAAGCTGATTTAAGCCCAGTGTTTTCATGCACAAACAGGTCATTTACAATCTTTTTTCCTCATATATGTTGAACATTCAGACCAAATAGAACTCAAGTAGACCGGACTAATAAAAAATATAATAAAAATAAAGAAATTAAATAACCTATAAATTATGTCAAGTACAAAATGTTCTCCGTTTAGTGTGAAAAAAAGTAAAATTACATTATGAAAGTGTGAATAACCTGAACAATCTGAAATTTCTTAAGAAAAAAATGAAATTTATGTCAATATTATGTCTACAATGCACAAAATATTAAATAAAAGGCATAATATTATTAAAATTGCACTTATTTTTCAGGTTGTTCATATTTGGTTCAGGTTATTCACATTTTATTGTTAAAGGATTGTTTGTACATGTAAATATGTTTCATGTAATTTTACTTTTTTTTTCACACTTAAAACAATAAGAACATTTTTTAGTTGTCATTATTTCTAGGTTATTATAATAGCTTTTACTTTAAATGATATTGGTTCTAAACTAAAATAATTTTAACATCTTTTATTGTTAATATCTTCAGTGTAATTTTTGCTTTTCACAAATTCATCCCACAGGCCAAATTTATGGAACCTTCTGGGGCCAAATGTTTGTACCTGAAAAAATAAAATTTTAAACTGAAAATTCAAGTTTTGATCTGAAAAGATAAAACATGCACTGAAAAAAATATAACCTCAAATATTAAAATACATATGGAAGTGAAAAAGGAAAATAAATAATTATTCAAAAGAATTACTGAAGTGAATCAAAATAATATTTAACCTGAAAAAAAAAATAAATAATTTGAATACATTGTTGTATTTTTCAAAACTCAAGATCAAAACTTGAATTTTCAGTTTAAAATTTCATTTTTTCAGACACTAAACTTACAGCCAAGAATGGCTCCATACATCTGGACCCTTTGGAGGCCGGTTTTGGTTTTTGACACCCCTGGTCTAAACAGTGACTGTATATGACCATAAATGCAAGATAAAAATCACTGTAATGTATTTAAATCACACAAAAAGTTACAAAATCTCAGCAATTAGAGGAAAAAACAGAGAAATCCTGATTGTTTTTCCATCACTTCTTGTTCTTTTTTGTCATAATTGTATTTACATGTTACATTTAAACATAATTTCTATTCATTTGGAGTCAGATATACGGAAAAAAGATTATATAACTTAACTATGCATGACAAGAATGAGGCTAAACCTGCCATATTATGCAAAAACACAAAATGAATGACTATTTTTTTTATTCTGTACAACATAAAAGCTTCACATTAGAAATAAATTATGTTCATGAACCTTTTTGTCATTAAAAATGTTTCTCTGTCAACAGATTTTCAGGCAGCAAACTCAAAAATGAGGTAAAAAAAAAAAAAAAAGACACAAAAAACTAATTCTTAATATCTTTTATTAAAAAAAAAAACAAAACAAAAAAAAAAAAAAAAACCACTAATAAAACTAACTCAGCTCTTTTTTCTTCAGGGAGGTTTCACCAGGAAATATTCTCTGAGCTCTAAAACTGGGACGTTGCTTCCAGATTTCCCCAGCGCTCAACATCTTCTCCTGCACGGAAACGTCTCCAGAGAAAAGGTTCATGTTTGGGCTTTTATTTATTTATTTATTTATTTATTTATTAGAAGCAGATGAAATTATCTCAGAGGAGCTTCACTGGAGAAAAGTTACACTATGTGGACAAAAGTATGTGGACACTTTGAATTCAGGTGTTTCTTTCTAACACGGATCTGGGATACAAAACAATAATGACTAATGACATAATACAGTTTTATATTGGGATAAATATCATTGCATTGGTTAGTTTGGTTTAAAATTGTTATATTTGTTTCTAAAATGCCTCAGGGATGGTTTGGACTTAATTTCTCTCAACGTTGATTGTTCATTTTTATCCATGACTATGATTTTAAATGTTCTTCCTCTAAATTTCTAAAATATTTTTCCTGCTCTGACTGTGAATAATAATTTTCTACCACAACTAACCATCTACTTTCTTGTTTGTGTGTGTATTTAGCATATTTTGATGCTTTTTTCTTCATTTTTGTTTATCTAGATCCCTTTTTTTTTTGTTCTTTTTTATGCCTGTGTTGCTCTTTTTTTTTTTTTTTTTTAATTAATTTTGGTTGTTCATTCTGTTCATTTTACTGATTTTTATTATTTTTTTTAATTCCATGACTATGGTTTTAAATGTTCTTCCTTTGAATTTCTAAATCTCTACTTTTTTTTGCTAAAATTAATTTGTTTTTGATCATGTAATAGTTTGCTATGCTATGTTGCAAATAAAGGTTAATTTTAGAGGACATTTAGTCTATATAATGTATATTATTATGGATGGAGGCAGTAAATCCAGGTGTAGATTACTGCACAAAGGAAGAATTTTATTTTCCTTGGTCAGGATATGTACAGTCAGTTACAAGGCTGACAATTAATACTGAACAAACAAGAACTGAAACTATGAATTATGAAAGAGCTGCAGCATCTGAAACTGACCACAATGAACATTTGACAGATAAACAGAAGCACAGTGCTGCAGTTTCACAATCACAGTTTGTCTGCTATAGATTGGGATTGTCTCTGTCAACTCATCATATATTTTTTTATTAGTAAGTTGTTGTTGTTTTTTTTTTATCAATTACTAGAAATTCCAGGCGACACCACGGTTGAAAAACACTGCATTAGTCATTATTGTTAGAAAGAAACACTTGAATTCAACGTGTCCACATACTTTTGTCCACATACAGGTGTTTGTTTTGCAGTTTATGTCAGCTTGTGGTTGTTTTTGTGCAGGTGGACACTCTGATCATGATGTATAAAACCCACTGTCAGTGCATCCTGGATAACGCCATCAATGTCAACTTTGAGGAGGTGACGAGGCTTCATTTTACAGTATTTCAACACTTCCATCGCCTCAAACTCACATAAACTACCTTTAATTTCAACGCTTTTATTTCAGATCCAGAACTTCCTGCTCCACTTCTGGCAGGGCATGCCTGACCACCTGCTGCCACTGCTGGAAAACCCCGTTATCGTCGACATTTTCTGCGTCTGCGACTCCATCCTATACAAGGTTTTTATCCAATACAATTAGTAGTGGAGTAAAAAGATTCTAAATGATCAAATATGGTGCTTTTGTCAACCTGAGCTCTTCCACTGTTAGGATATAATCACAACAGGACAGTATTTTAAAGGGTTTTTTTGGACTTTTTTTTTGCATAAAATAGACGCTTTTTGAGAAACCAATCAGTAAAAGACAATATTTTATACTAAATTTGGAAAAGTGTTTCTTATTTTTCAAAAAATATCTTTGTTGTAAAGTCCGAAGTGGTCTTTGAAAGTTTTTATGTCAAGAAAAGTCAGAACCACAGCTGTATTTATTTATAACATCATTGCTTTGCATTGAAAACATCTTTAAAACATCATTTAGGTGAAAAACAGCAGGTATTTTGCTTTTTACAACCAGTAAAATCACACATGAACCCAACATTTAACCTTTCCTCAGTGGTTCTTCACTGCTTTATTTCTTGCATAGTTCAATTAAAAGCAAATATTTTTCTATATTTAATTTACTGATCATTTAATCATAACACATTAAGGTTATTCAATTCCTTTACATTCCTTTCACTTCCATTAAACATACTTTTTTGGTTTTAACTCTTTCAGTGCCATGGGCCGATTAAATCGGCTTTACGAATACAACCTGTAAAGTGCCACGGGCCGATCAGATCGGCTTTGGAGAACACGCCATATTTGTGTACAAACAAACCATCCACCCCCATTTCTTTCTCATATTTCGATGACGTTCTTTCAAATCTTCTTGCAAATTACGATCAATAATGAATCGGCTGCGTCCGGTGCGTTTTGAATCTAAGTGGCAATCGGTCGGATGTTACCGAGCGGTTTTTGACCAAGGAAGAGCTCGCGTTTCGTTTTCTGCTTGGGAAATTTTATGAATGAATTTATGAATGAAATCATATGCAAATTAGATGGCCATTTTGTAGTAATATCGTAACACAGTGATCTGTCAAAACAGTCCCATCTGCTAGAAAATGAGTTCTGATGACGATTCAGACTTCGATTATAAAAACGACGCGAAATACTGAAAAACGGCCAAATTCTGTGGCACTTTTAAGGCTTATTAGCCCCTTAACTGTCTGGCACCGAAAGAGTTAAGCTGAAATATTTTAATGTATCGTCACTGCAGTGGGTAATAATCGAAAATTAATTGGAACTGTAATAAATCACTCAGAATTCAAATGATTGAAAACTGGCATTTAAAGGGTTAAAATCCTGAAAACTGTTAAAAGTTTGGTAGTTTTGAGCAGAGCGGAAGTTGTTTAAGAGATTTATTTAAAAAAAAAAAAAAAAAAAGCAAGAAAAAATGCATGAACATTTTTGTCCACGAGGGTGACCAGAGTTTTTTTTCTTCTTTTTTTTGGTTATAAAAGGGCATAAGGGATTTATCACCATTTATTATACTATTATTTATTTTTTTTCCCAGTGAAAATCAGGTATTTTCTTATATTCAGTTGACTGATTGATCATGTAGATGTTCATTAAAACTCAGAGTAAAATCATAGGTTATTATATAAATTTAGAGAAAATTGAAGAAAAAGTGTTTTTTGTTTTGTTTCAGCAAAATATATCATTAGCTGAACAGATCATTAACCAAACATGTCTTGTGAATCAATGTCACAGCAGTGAATAATAATAATAATAATAATAGTAATAATAATAATAATAAAATAACTTTTTCCAGTTAATGGAAAAACTAACACATTTTTATTTGCATTTTCAACCCTTTAACAACAACTGTGGCTTAATACAACAGTACAAGTACAAGAATAAATAGGGAATGTTGTATTTAAGCCTTAAAGATCTATTTTTGTGGCAACTTTTTCTATACTTACCCTTACCTAAGTGATTTTTTACCATTTATTATAATATCCTCTGCATTTTGCATTTTCACTGAAAATCAAGTATTTTCCTTTATTTAATTCACTGATCACGTAGATTTTCACAGTAAATTGAAATGTTATCATATAAAAACACGGAATAATGAAGAAAGAAAACATACTTTTTTAGCAAAATTTATCATTAACTGAAAATAAAACAAGTGTCTTGTGTATCAGTCTCACCACAGACGATGATAATGATAATGAAAATAACTTGAAATATACAGAAA
>NC_043979.1:45701085-45746085 GCF_902148855.1 Sphaeramia orbicularis | reverse complement strand
CTCTGAGTCATTTTAGAAGCAAATATAACAATTTAAACCAAACTGACCAATGCAATGATATTTATCCCAAAATAAAACCCTATTCTGACGTTTATCATGCTTGTTTTGTAGAAGAAACACCTGAATTCAACATGTCCCAATACTTTTGTCCATATAGTGTATATTCAAGATAATTTGAGCAGTCAAGCATTAATCTTGATTTTGTGATGTGTGATGTGTTGAACTAATCTGACATAACTCCTGTCTATTACTACCTATTATTACGAAAACTGATAAATACGGTTACACAGTATCAGATAATAGCATCTAAAACCAGAAGATAAAACAAATGCTCCTGCAGGATTCTGTTGGGCTTCTGTAAAATGGCTGACAGTCTGGTTTTGACCAACTCTATATGTAAAGTGTCATGAGATAACTTTTGTCATGATTTGGTGCTAAATAAATAAAATTTGATTGATTGATTGACAAATGAAAGTCACACACGTGTATTAACCCTTTCATGCATGAATTATGAGAACCTTAGTCAATATTTTTTTTTGAGTGTTTTTGTTCCTCTTTAGGCATGAAAAAAAACAATACAAATTATTATTATTTTTTTTATGAACCTATTTTTCATGGAGTCACAAAAATGTCCACTCAGCTGGACACCATTCATTTAATTTTTGAAGCAAAGGAACATGTATTTAAAATTCATCATCAGAAAGTGATATACTGTGTGAAAACTGTGACATAAAAACATTTTTGATGCCGCTAATTGCTAAATTGCTACTGTTTTCTCACATTTTACCATACTCTAATATTAGTTAATACTCATTTCATGGAGATAATATCCTCCTGAGACCCAGGAATTTGACAGTTTTAGCTTTTTTTTTTTACATTAAAAAATTGTCTTGATTGGAAACTGCATAATGCAACAGTTTTTTTCAGATACATTTTAAAATAATTTTAATTATTGATTGATTTTTTAATGGAATGTTCTTTGTAATGCACAGCATTTTGAGTAAAACTGTCAAACTTTTGTCCCCTACAGAGGACAAAATGCATTGCTGGGTCTCAGGAGGATATGCAAAAAAAAAAAAAAAATTGTTTCAGAAAACTATTAATTACAGGCTAATAACAATTAGCAACTGATTTCTACTAAAACATGTTAGTGCAGATCAGGTTTATCATGAGCAGCAAAGTTACAGTAATTGTATGAACTGCAGTGTTTGGGAGGATGCATAAACGTCCACTGTGCTGGCTGATAGGGAACTAAAACAATAAAACCCATGAATATACAAATGAACAGCTGTGGAATAGGTGTCCACTGTAGTGACCACTGTGCATGAAAGGGTTAAAAACCAATGTAATGATATTCATCCCATAATATAAAACTATATTCTAACATTAGTTTTTATTGTTTTGTATCCCAGACCCATGTTAGAAAAGAAACACCTGAATTCAACATGTCCACATACTTTTGTCCACATATAAATGAATGAATGAATGAATGAATGAATGAATGAATTTATTTTGGTTTTACATCAATCATTGTACTCAGTGCATCAATTGTAATAAACATAAAAACCAAAAAAGGAATAGGCTAGAAACAAAAGCTTATTTTTTGCCTATCCTTTTCAGCTAATACACTGTTTACATCAACTTAAATGTGTACAGCATCGAGCATTCACACCATAATAATAACAAATAAAGAAATAAAAAAAGTCAACAACAAAAACACATCGACCATCTCAATTCAATATTTCTGAATAATTTAAACTTAAAGTACTCTTTTTTTTTTTCCAACTATATTTGTTGAACATTTTCAAAGAACACAACAGACATTATATCAATTTGTAACAGTCAATGCACAATCAAGAATGACATATCTGACTGTCAACACCCATCCCTTCCCACCCACCCAACCCACAGGCCAAAAAATAAATAAATAAATAAAAAATAAGGAAAAACATAAAAGGAAATCAAAAACAGAAACCATAAATAATGATAAAGGAACTCAAATCATTAAAAAAAAGATAGTATAGTATAGTATAGTACACAGAAGTACTCTTTTTTATTATTATTATTTTTTTTTTTTTTTAAACTTCGCCAAACATGTGGATAACTTAAGTGCATCATAACCCCTTTAGCCCTATCGTCCCGCGCGCGGGACTAAAAAATGATATTAATATTCATCTACTATAAAAATAGAATAAATCAGGACAATGGATGTTTTTTTCAACTTTAGCTCAAAGTTTAGACCCTAATGTTAATAAAAGTACATCAAAAGTGTATTTTAGTGCAAACTTTAATGTTCAAACATGATTTTTAATCTTTGTGGGGTGAAATATACGCTATTAAAAATATCCGACACGAACAATTAATTTGTGCATATCATCGTCTATCCAGCCGAAAAAAAAAAAAAAAAAAAAAACAGGCGAGGATAAAAAATTCTAATTTCTCTTTTAGTTTGTTCCACTTTACTCAGACAGAGTAATAGATACAATATTTTAGACAATGGGACTAGAGTCTGTGAGCTCTGTAAATGTCCACAGACACCAAGAACATCCATATGAACCTTATTATTGTGAAGGAATTCTTCATTTACTTTGGGTTTGTCTGTTTAGGCGTTTTTCCCTGAAAATATGGTCAGGGTTAAACAGGATAAGGTCCATCCCATAATTTCACCCCCACATTCCCAGTTCATCTAGACTTCACATCAGCCCCCACTCTAGTCCACTCACACATATCCAAATCTCTGAAATTCGAATTACTCTTTCTTAATTCCAAGAAACCACGCCTGATCTTTGCAACAACACTATTTTTATCCTTCATGTTCCATATGCCTATTTAGAAACAATTCTTTATACCTCTTTTAAAATACATTTATGTTTGTGCTTATAGTACAATGTATGTATGTTTGTCCACATACCATACCATACCATACCATACCATACCATACCATACACCATACCATACCATACACCATACCATACACCATACCATACCATACACCATACCATACCATACACCATACCATACACCATACCATACCATATACCATACCATACACCATACCATACCATACACCATACCATACCATACACCATACCATACCATACCATACCATACACCATACCATACCATACCATACACCATACCATACCATACCATACACCATACCATACCATACACCATACCATACACCATACCATACCATACACCATACCATACCATACACCATACCATACACCATACCATACCATACACCATACCATACACCATACCATACCATACCATACACCATACCATACCATACACCATACCATACCATACCATACCATAAACCATACCATACCATACCATACCATACCATACCATACCATACACCATACCATACCATACACCATACCATACACCATACCATACCATACACCATACCATACCATACCATACACCATACCATACCATACCATACCATACCATACACCATACCATACCATACCATACCATACCATAAACCATACCATACCATACACCATACCATACCATACCATACACCATACCATACCATACACCATACCATACCATACCATACCATACCATACCATACCATACCATACCATACCATACCATACCATACACCATACCATACCATACACCATACCATACCATACACCATACCATACCATACCATACCATAAACCATACCATACCATACCATACACCATACCATACCATACACCATACCATACCATACACCCATACCATACCATACCATACCATACCATACCATACCATACCATACCATACCATACCATACCATACCATACCATACCATACACCATACACCATACCATACCATAAACCATACCATACCATACCATACCATACCATACACCATACCATACCATACCATAAACCATACCATACCATACCATACACCATACCATACACCATACCATAATCCATACCATACCATACACCATACCATACCATACCATACCATACCATACCATACCATACCATACCATACCATACCATAAACCATACCATACCATACCATACCATACCATACCATACCATACACCATACCATACCATACCATACACCATACCACACCATAAACCATACCATACCATACCATACCATACACCATACCATACCATACCGTACCGTACCATACCATACCATAAACCATACCATACCATACACCATACCATACCATAAACCATACCATACCATACCATACCATACCATACCATACCATACCATACCATACCATACCATACCATACCAACGTTATTTATAAAGCACTTGAAGAACTTCACAGCAGGCCAAAGTGCCGTACACCAAACATAAAACAAGGGATTAAATAAGTAAATAAAACTAGTGAACACACAGGGTGTTAAGTGGGCTAAGAACAACAAAATACAACCATCATAAAAACAAAGACAAATTAAAATCTGTTAAAAACAGCATAAAAAAACCAGACATGTCACTCACTGATTAAAAGCTAATGAGAAAAAGTACGTTTTTAGATGTGATTTAAAGACAGGTGCAGACTGAGCCTGTCTAACAACTAAGGGCAACTGGTTCCACTACATAGTTTGTATACTGTGACATATATTCAGATGTAAACAGATGGATGCTTTTTAGGATCCAATCTACTATTACTGAATCATTTGTTTTAGTTTTGTGCTGACAGAGCCTTCACTCTCCTTTTCTGGTTCTGTCTTATAAGGAAATGACCTCATTCTGTCGATGTTTGCCTTTTTTTTTTTTTATCTGATCCATTTATTAGATCAGTTTATAAAAAAAACTGCTGCCCGATCATAATGATAAGGTGATTACCGCTTTAGATATTAGGAACTGTCACTCAGCTCATTTTATCTTCCTTTCTTCTCAGCTGTTCAGTCTACATGACATGTCAACACAAAACACACACACACACACACACACACACACACACACACACACATACACACTGGTCTAATACAGCCTGGACCAGATTGCTACAATAGCGTCATAAATTGTAATGGCCAGACTGGCCTTGATTAAACACCGTCTTATCTGCAGCTCGTGTGCTTTCTGAATAAACACTGGTGTGTGTACGTGAACAAACACTGAACATGTGGTGAGTCTCAGAGCCGCTCAAACACACACACACACACACACACACACACACACACACACACATTCATCCTAAAGGTCAAACGATGGAAGGGGAGGGGTCACAGCAAATACTGAGGTGTAAATACTTCATTAGGAACCAGTCAGTGTGTGAACGGAGGATCCAAAACAGGTCATCACCAACAATAGAAGACTGTACGAGATCATCTTACAAATATTCAAAATGATCAGAATCCAGATTCAGTTCAATTTGATCATATTTGGGACAAATGGATCAAGTTTGTATCCTGTAGCTGCCCAGAAAGTGTATCACTCCTCTAAAAAGGTCCTCTTTTTTATAATCTCCCTGTATTTTTTCTTTGTTTGATGTTTTTCTGCATAAACATGTAATCTTCAAAGAACCCAGAGGTATTGTAACGCTATGAATGTTTTTAAGTGAGAAATATTCAAACTGTAAGCACCCAGTTCATATGTTCCGTTTTTTTTTTTTTTTTTTTGCACGTTTATATGTATACAATAAGAAATACCAAAAGGCTCTATTAGATAACATATGTATGAATGGTAATGTTGAAGATATTTTGTCACCTTTTTCAACAAGAACAAAAGAAAAGAAAGAAAAAAAACAGGTCATCACTAATGCACTATGTGGACAAAAGTATGTGGACATGTTGAATTCAGGTGTTTCTTTTCTAACGGGGTCTGGGATACAAACAATAATGAAAAATGTCCGAATATAGTTTGTATTATGGGATAGTATCAGTGCAACACTGCAAGAAACATACAACAACAGAAAAAAAAGACCCGTACAATTAACAAGTAGCTATTGACACAGTACTGTGGCACAAAATATGGGTTTGTCTATCACCACCGAGCCAATCAGCGCCCTTGTTCTATGATGTGTAGACTGGTAACCTGTCCCCCTGCTGACACAGACCTGTGGTGATACAGCTGGCCTTAGATAGCAAATAGGTCCGAGTTAAGGACAGTGGAGAATTAGTTCAGTAGGTAAACCTTTGGACTGAAGACCAAGGTTTGATTCCCAGTCAAAGCACTAATTTCTTCTGAAAGTTTTCAGTTGGGGGAGGGGGGGGGGGGGCAGCGTAAGGTGCTGGTAGGTAAATCCACTATTGATATAAATCAGCCACTGGGTCAACATTCAGACTGTGGAATCTGCCGTATCTAACATGTAGCTCCGCCCACCTCCTCCAGCCTCAATCTCACTGACTGCACAGAGCAAAGAACACCATAAAACAACATACAGAGTATTTACAACAATAATTGCTATTCTATACAATAATAATTTGTCATTTCTTCAGTTGCGACAGTATTGTGGTAGTAAAATGCACAGAAGAATGAACTAAAGTATACTTCATATATGAGCACAGTACTGTGGCAACAAGAGGAGAATGAATAAAAAAAAGAGGATAATGAGTTCATGGAACCGCATCCATAACTGGCTCTGGTACAAATGCTAACATTTGATTGGCTCTGTGGTACTAGACAAACCCACATTTCACAGTACTGTGGCAGTGTCACTGGCAGTAGACACTGCCTAAAATTAAATTAAATGAAGAGAAGTCAAAAACACATGATGAAATGTTCATTTAAGGCTGATGGTTGTTGGACTTTAAGGCCTGAAGTGTCTGTTTTTGATCATCTGTTTGATTTCCTTCTTCTGGGTGTTGTGGGTCTGGGGTCCACACAGGGTCCTTCCACCTGATCCGGATGCTGTTGGACGAATACATCCTACTGGCTCTGGAAACCCAGTTCAACAACGACAAAGAGCAGGATCTGCAGAACCTCCTGGACAAGTACATGAAGAACGCAGGTACTGGACTGGACAGCACACGAGCACACAACATGTTCACAATGTGTTTACAACATGTGTACATGTTTACAACATGTTCACAACATGTTCACAACGTGTTTACAACATGTTTACATGTTTACAACATGTTCACAACATGTTTACAATGTGTTTACAACATGTTTACAACATGTTCACAACATGTTTACAATGTGTTTACAACATGTTTACATGTTTACAACATGTTCACAACATGTTTACAATGTGTTTACAACATGTTTACAACAGCAGCAGAATGAGCTCAGATGTTCATGTTCTTGGAAATAAATACAGAGAAATCCTTAAATTTCCAAGGTGATTTTATTCAGTGACAGAACCAGTACAGATGTAAATATACACTGAAGACATTAACAGTGAAGGATGTCCAACTGGTTTTAGTTCAGGATCACATACAGACCAGTATGATCCCAGATGGGTGGGACTAGTGGTCTAATATTTGCATATTGGAGCCTTTGGTGGGCCGTATGTTTGACCCCCTGTACCAAGGTTATTATTGTTAACGATAACTGACGAAATGACGAAAACTAGAATTGAAAAAACATTTTCGTTAACGGAAGTAAATAAAAAGTGTAGTTAAAAGAAAAAATGATAACTAACTGAAACTGTATTGTGTGTTTACAAAACTAACTAAAACAAAAAAAATTATGGATAAAATTCCCTTAGTTTTCGTCTTTGTCAACGTCAGATTGATACGAAAGCAATTTATTTCACTCTAGCAATTTTCTCTGCAGGCACCATATGATATTTAAAGGTCCGTCACTTGTGGTTTCCGGTCGTCTTCTGGTCCCCACTCTACCTGGAAACATGGAGACTAAAGTTGGGAGAAAGCAGCAGAGTCCTGTCTGGGATTTATTTGAATACGACGACAGAGAAGAAGAGAAAAGATATAATAAAACTAAAACTAATACTAGAACTAAACCAAAACTAAGCATTTAGAAAAAAACGAAAAATAACTAAAACTTGCAAACCTGCTCTAAAAACTAATTAAAATGAGCTGAATTAGAGAAAAAAAGTCAAACCTAAATAAAACTAAACTGTAGTGAAAAATCCAAAACTCTTAGAGCCTTGGTCTGTACTAACACATGGAATGGGACTCAATCGCAGCTGCTTTACTGAGTTTCTTTCGTCCAAACATCTGTTGGTTTCTGTTTTTTTCAGATGCCAGTAAAGCCGCCTTCATGGCCTCGCCCAGTTCCTGCTTCCTGGCCAATCGCAACAAGGCCGGCGCTGCCACCGACCAATCAGTGAAGAACGAGTCTCTGGGAGAACACGCCTACATGTCTCTGTCCACCAATCAGCAGCAAAGTCTGGAGGCCGGTACCGGGGTCTACCAGGGGTCTGACCCAGCAGGGTTCACCATCACAGGTAAGACCTCCCACTGGTCCGGTGGATTACAGAGGCCACGCCCCTTTGGTCGGTTCAGATCAGTTTAATCCAATGAAGTCGAAGCATCAGACGATGACGATAAACAGACGACAAACTGCAATTTACAGCACTTCCATTCTCCTCCTCCCCCTCCTCTTCGTCCTCCTTTCCCTCCTCTTCTTCCTCTCCCTCTTCTTCTCCTCCTCCTCTTCCTCCCCCTCCTCTTTCACTTCTTCTTCCTCTTCCTCATACTCCTTCACTTCCTTCACCCCTTCCTCCCCCTCCCCTTCCTCCCCCCCCTCCCCTTCTTCATCATCCTCCTTTCCCTCCTCCTCTTCTTCCTCTTTGACCCCCCCTTCTTCCTCTTCCTCCCCCCTCTTCCTCCTCTACCTCCTCATCTTCCTTCTCTACCTCCTCCTTTCCCTCCTCCTCTTTTTCCTCTCCTCCTCCTCTTCCTCCTCCTCCTCTTCCACCTCCTCCTCTCCTTCCTCTTCCTCATACTCCTCCTCTTCCTTCACCTCCTCCTCTTCGTCCTTCTTCTCCTCCTCCTCTTCCTCCTCCTCCTTTTCCTCCTCTACCTCCTCCTCTTCCTCCTCCTCTTCTTCATCCCCCTCTTCCTCCCCTTCTTCATCATCCTCCTTTCCCTCCTCCTCTTCTTCCTCTTTGACCTCCCTTTTTCCTCTTCCTCCTCCACCTCTTCCTCCTCTTCTTTCTCCTCCTCCTCCCCCTCTTCCTCTCCCTCTTCCTCCTCCTCGTCCTCCCCCTCCTCCCCCTCTTTGTCATCCTCCTTTCCCTCCTCCTCTTCTTCCTCTTTGACCCCCCCTTCCTCCTTCTTCCTCCTCCTCCTCTTCCTCCTCCACCTCCTCCTCCTCTTCTTCCTCCTCTTCTTTCTCCTCCTCCTCCCCCTCTTCTTCTTCCTCCTCTTCTTCTTCCTCTTCTTTCTCCTCCTCCTCCCCCTCCTCCCCCTCCTCCTCCACCTCCTCCTGTCTCAGGGGCTCAGGTGGACTTCTCCCAGGTCAGCGGACCCCTCATGACTCCGCCCATCTCTCCGGCGGCGCTGGTTCACCGAGGCTCCGTCATCAACCAGGGTCCGATGGCAGGACGACCCCTGACTTCCTCCTCCTCCTCCTCTTCCTCCTCCACCTCCTCCTCTTCCTCCTGCCTGTCTTCTCTCAGTGCCTTGACCCAGCCCAGCCCCTGCTCCTCGTACCCGGAGACCCTGTACCACTGCTTACCTCAGACCAGCTCCGCCTACTTCCCTCCGGTCAGCGCATCCTCCACCTCCAACTACCAAACTGGTCTCAGGTCAGCTCTTCAGTCGTTCACTACTGTTATTGTATCCAAATGTTGAAATTACACACATTATTTACAGTTTCTGCCTCAATGAACACCAAGTATACTGAAAATTCTGGACATTCCACATTTTTTTAATCTATAATAGGGATGGAACGATTACCGGTACAACGATAAACCGTGGTAAAATTACAGACAGTTAGTATTACCGTTTAAATTCTAATTATCATGATAACTGTGTTTGATTACCGCACTTTTCCGGAGAAAACGCCTCTGTAAAGATCTGCTTTTATGGCAAATATTTGAGTATAGTTTTAATTTATTACAATTTTGATTTTATATACTTCATATTTGGAACTAATATTCACTTTTAAAGTCTTTGAAAAGGTTCGTTAAGCATCTGTGTGTTATTTATGCAATAAATTATAAACATTTTTCAAATCGGATTTTATACATATATTTTTTGTGTGTTTTCTGGCCTTTTATGTTTTTATAATAGGTTAAAGTGAAAAAAATAATAGGCAGATGAGATAGATGAAATTGTGTGAAAAAAAAGATCCCAAACATGGGTATAGTAAACATTTGTTTATATAGTATATAAAGGCAAAATCAAAAGGACTGAAAAACAGACAAAATAGCCTCAGACCACTAAGGGTTAATATTTGAATGTTTCTGCAACAGAAAGTGCATTGTGCCAATTATTTATTTATTTATTTATTTTCAAAATACCACTTGGTTAAATTATTTCAGTGTGTGTATTAGTACTTTTTGAACATTTTGAGCACTATTTCAATAATACCGCAATAATAATGATAACTGTGATAATTTTGGTCACAGTAACCATGATATGAAATTTTTATTTTTATTTATCTTATCTTACCTTATCTTATCTTGTTTTGTCTTGTCTTGTCTTGTCTTGTCTTATCTTATCTTATCTTAAAACCCTGATGTGACCTCACCTGTCTGAAGTTCTGCTGTCTTTGTCCAGACCTCAGACCCAGACCCAGTGTCTGTCCTCGGTCCAGTCCCAGGCCTCCTCGTTGGGGTACCCCCTCTCTCGTTACCCCTCCTTCAACGACCAGCATCTGACCAAAGACATCTTCTACGGTCATCACCACCCGTCTCTTCATCACTCCTCCTCCTCCTCGTCCTCTAACTGCCTGACCCCTTACGGCTCTGTGGTCCGGTCCACATCCAGCTACGGCTCCGCCTCAGATCCGGTTCAGGCTGATCAGGGCCTGGACCCTCAGATCCTGGACTCAGCAGAGGGTTTTGGCTTCGTCGGGGCTGGACTGAACCCTCCAGGGGGTGGGTGTCAGGGGTCGTACTCTGCAGCAGCGCACGGTGGCGGTAAGGACGCTTCAGGAAATAAACCAGACCGGGGCCAGGTATTAGTCCAGGTTAACGACAAAATACAGAATTAAAAGGAAAAAAAAACAACAAGTATTTCTATTTGATTTAATAGTTCTGCTCTGATGGGCTCACTTCTCTGATAAACACAAATACAGGTCAATCTGGATATATATTGACTATTTAACTCTTTTCAAAACACTATTATTATTATTATTATTTCAAATGGACATGGACTTTAATGTAGTTTTGTTTGCATTATTCAACATCTTAAAACACTGTTTGTTTTACTTACTGTAGTATCACCAGCTGTTAGTTTCTGCAAATAAATTCCCTAAATTATAATATTTTGGGAGGAATTTAAGGCAAATATTGCATCATCTCAATACAAATGTTCATTTTACTTAAACACACATATATAAATAGTTGAACATTATGAATATTATGTATGTCCTGCAGCATATGTTAGAATTCTTAAGAAAACCAGTCCTTATATTATAATATTATGACATCAGTGTGCTCTTTACATCCACCTTTTTACACTTTCATAAACTTATAACTGAAAACTGAGAAAACTAAAGCCAAGATACAAGTATGATATCTCACTGGAAACACAACATCTTCTACTGTCTTCAACTGTATTTTTTTGACATATGGCTAAAACAGAACCTACATTAACATGACTCATTAACATTTTTTTTTTTGCTCGAAAATATGTCAAATTTGAGTAACAATAACTAGGATATTCTTTATGCCAGATAAAATTACATCACAATACATATCAAACATATCATATCACAATATAAAAACTTTTAAAAGCTACAGTGTTTTGCAAAAAATATATATAAATCGTCAAAAATACACAAAAGATATGATTATTTTTGAGGATGACACAGAACTCTTGGCATCGCAACAAAGTGAGACATCTGTCCACAGCTCATTCATAGATGATCTTTGGCCTCCTCCGGCCAAAAAACCTAAAAGCAACATGATTGGCTGAAAACCTGAATGATTGACATCTAATATAACGAATGAGCGCTTGTTCTGCTATGAGGCGTAGAAACTGGACAAAGCCCATTGGTCTACCAAAGGGGGGCGCTTGATGAACTTTACAGATTGTCCTAGAATAGAAGCTGAACTACAAAAGGTGAGCGTGCCGCCATTTTGCAGGTGAAAAGGTGAGAAAATCGAACACATCCCAGTAACTTTCAAAATGGCCGGCGGGAAATCGGAGTTCGTCATGGATTTTATTTTTATGAAGCAATTAGCGAGAAGGCAGCATATTTTTTCACATGGAATGCTTTGTTGAAGAAAATTCGGATTTTTCTAAACTGTGGACCCTTATGGACAAAAAGAATACGCATAATCCCGAATAGACACATTTTCTGACTTAATGAGGCTCCGTGAGGTAAGATCACAGGTGTTTTTCTATTTTACCCTGTTAGCTTTGCTGGTAAATTCGAGTTAATTGTCCTTTAATGGTCATGATTTTGATAAAATTACCCATATAGTGAAATTATGGAGAACCTAACCTTTTTTACTTATGTGCAGGATGCCTATATTGACACAGACATTGTATTTATCACTTAAACATTGTGGTGGGTGGACTTTTGGTTTAGGGGTTGTCGGTGACTCTGTGGGTGTTCAGGGTCTTTTCTGGTTCTTTTACATTTTTATTTTAATCATTTTTTCTGCTGCTCACACAAACTTTATCCACTCAGAAAATGAAAAACTGCATCAACGGTTTGAACAAAAAGTGTCAATCAAGAACCAGGGCCTGGCCACACCCATCACAGGCCCCGCCCCCTCTCTCTGATTGACTATAAAAAAAAAAACAACAACCTTTATTGTAACTTTAACATACTTTTATTAAATTAGACTGTAAACATTCACGTTTCACCAACACACTAACGCATCAACATGCCAACAGGTCAGATTCTTCACACATTAACCTTTCACTTTTTAAAAAAAATTTTTTAAATAGGTTTTTAAATCACTTTAATATGTGTCATTTTTGTGTCATTGTTATTTATATATTTATGTCTTATTTTAACCCTTTCATGCATGAATTATGAGAACCTTAGTCAAGATATTTTTCCTGAGTGTTTTTTATTCCCCTTTAAGTATGAAAAAAACAATGCAATCAAGTTTTTTTTTTTTTTTTTTTTTTTACCTCTGCCAAGGAACGGCGGAGGTTATGTTGGCATCGAGGTTTGTCTGTTTGTTACCAAGATAACTCAAAAGTTGATGGACGGATCTGGATGAAATTTTCAGGAAAAGTTGATACTGGCACAAGGAACAAATGATTACATTTTGGTGGTGATGAGGTGGGGGTCTGATCTGCCTTGGCGGAGGTCTGCGCTCTCCAAGTGCTATTCTAGTTTTTTTTTTTTTTTTCAAAGGAGTTACAAAAATGTCCACTTAGCCGGACGCCATGCATTTAATTTTTGAAGCAAAGAAACATACATTTAAAACGTAATATCAGAAAATGATAGGAAAACTATCCAATTAAACATTTTTAATGCTGCTAATTAGATGTTTTCCCACATTTTAACATACTCTAATACTAGTTATTGTTCACTTCATGGAGATAATGTGTAAAACAAAGACAAAAAAAACTGTTGTGTTTGTTGATTACACTAACACATGTCACTGCAGATCAGGTTTATCAAGAACAGCATAGTTACAGTAACGGTATGAATTACACTGTTTGGGATGGTACATAAGTGTCCACTGTTATATGGCTGATATGGAACTAAAACAACAAAACCCATGAATATACAAGAGAACAACTGTAAAATAGCTCTAATGACGTTAATTGTCTTCTGTTAATGTAATTATACTTTTCTTTTTTGTTTTGTTCAGACAAAAGACCTGCTTGATGTTACTGTAGAGCAGGTAACATCTAAAAACTATACCTTGTCTGAACAAAAAAAAAAAGGAAAGTATAATTAGCTTCGAATAGCTGTCCACTGTAGTGACCACTAAGCATGAAAGGGTTAACATAATGACACTCTTCTGCATCTGGTTAATTATTTGAAGTATCTTTATATTTAGCTTAATTCTAAACTATTAAAACACATTAACCATTAACGATAGTTTTACTCAAAATGCTGTCTGCCATCGTACTCAACCCATTATAGTTTACTGCCATGTCCGTCAGAATTCATCTAGTTCTACATATTATTTGTAAAGTCCTGTATCTGTAATATTTTCACCATAATTTTGGGAATAAAAAAGCCAAAACTGGGTTTAAGAGTTAAACATTTAAGATTCAGGGAAACTTTCTGTGATCATTTAATGTA
Source organism: Sphaeramia orbicularis (assembly GCF_902148855.1). Classification (NCBI taxonomy): domain Eukaryota; kingdom Metazoa; phylum Chordata; class Actinopteri; order Kurtiformes; family Apogonidae; genus Sphaeramia; species Sphaeramia orbicularis. The sequence continues at coordinate 45,731,793 of NC_043979.1, read as the reverse complement.
CATATACCTGGCAAAAATATATTTGTTGAATTTTCATGATGACAGATGAGTCTTATTATTGCTCTGTCAAAATAAAGAAAATGTACATTACTTTACATCAAAATTATGCCGGATTAATGTTGACTTAATACAATACTGTAAAAGTCAGTGCTCAAACTACATGTGAATTATTAACATGTCATTGAAAACCCAAACTTTCCTCCTCCTGCAGGTTACTATGGCAACAGCAGCTACCTGGACAGCCAGCGGATGACGTCACTGGTCGACCAACATGTGTCCGTCATCAGCAGCGTCGGCAGTCTGCGTCCTTTCCCTTCGACGTACTCCGAAGTCCATGACCCGCTGAACATCCTGGACGAACCGGGGACGGAAAACGAGCGCAGGGTTTTCACAGAGGCTGAAACTGCAGCAGGTGAGAAACAAAGTGGTTTATGGATGAAAGGAGGAGGAGGGGTGATGTTTGGATCTGAACCAAAGACATGAGGAGATCCACTAGGACCCCAGATAAGGGTCCCTGTCTCTTATTTAAATCTTTTGTTTGGCATGGATGGGTGTTGACCTCTACACCCTGTAGCAAGGCTTCGATTCCATGGCAACAGCTCAGTTAGGATGTGATGGTCATGGCCAAACTTTAGTCTGGTTAACCATCAAATAGTTTGGTTTTACCATCTTTTAGATTTGTTTTTGCCAAATGTTTGATTATCTTTTAGTTTTAGTGTCTTTTTTTTGCTGGTTTTACCAACTTCTAGTCTGTTTGAACATATTTGAACTTTTACCATGTTTTAGTTTAGATGTGCCTGTCACTCTGGAACAGGGTCAGTCTGGACTCCTCAGACCATTGATCCATAACTTGTTGCTGATGAAACATATTAATCACTGCAGTAATGATTCAATGGAAGGTTTTGAACTGTTCACGGAGTTAAATCCAGGTTGTGACCGTATCTTCACAGTTTCATCTTCCTGTTTTATTTTATGCTCCTAACTGGGGGTTTAGACTTCCATCTACTATAGGTAACACAGTATTGATTATTGATTATAGTTTAACTCAGTAGTGTTAGGAAAACAGGAGGAGCAGAATTTTACAAAAGCAAAAGTGGGACTTTTAACAAAAATGTACAAAGTGTTTCACAGTGAAAGCATGAGCAGATAAAAGAACGATAAAAGAAATCCATAAAAGTTCATTAAATAAACATAAAAAAAGATAAATAGGCACAAAAAGTCTGATAAACGAAGGAAATGTAGATTCTGGGATTTACCTTCCTGAGACCCAGGAAAGTGAAAGTTTTGCTTTTGTACATTAAATATTGCCTTGATTGAAATGGCATAATGCAAACAGTTTATTCAGATTTATTTTATCAGATTTTATTTTATTTTTTTAAAGTAAAGGTGTAAAACTCATTGAAATGCATTCCTGGGTCTTTAGGAGGATTTGATAATGAAATGAGGTAAATCATTTCTGTTACTGTATCACTTTTTTTTAAAACCTTCATATGTTCTATATAGTCCATCTGTATAGAGTTAAGACTGTAAGAAATGTGCATATGTGAAACAGTTAAAGCATCATTTCCCTGGCTCCGCCCTCAGATCACCCGCTGCCGTCGTCAGGCTCTGCCCCCTGCATGTTCGGCGTTTCTCTCCGTTCACAGTCGCAGGATGTCCCTCATGTCGCAGCAGCGCGTGGCGTCCTCGTCGGAGGTTCACGACCTGGTGTCGTCGCTCCCTCCCATCAACACCGTCTTCATGGGCGCCGGAGGAGTCCAGTGACGGCGAAGACACGCCCCCTCCCATGTATGTATGAGCACAGTAGAACCAGGACTAGTGACGCCCGCAGGACCCTCCCCACAAAGGCAGATGAATCGGAGTAAATATATTTATTATGTTGTTTATATGGATTATTAATTTAACACATATTCTCTGCATCATAACCTTTTCAGTTGTGGAGTCGGATATTTATTTGTAGATGATGCTGAGGGCTTCCGCTTGTTCTTTGTGCAGATAAAGTGGTGTTTTCTGACGGTTTAAAGCATTTTACACACCGGCCAGAGGAATACTAAGTCTGTTAAGTACTGCTAATGTCAGGAAGTAACTTGAGTGAAATGACTTGTGTAAAAATCTACTCAAATAAAACTAAAAAGTAATTTATTTTAAATTTCCTCTGAGTAAATGTTACTTTTTCATGTTTTTCTATTGTCCAATAAATGTTGGATTTCATTACTTTTAGTCTTAAACTCCACTTCAAGTTCAACTTTAACTCCAACATATGCATGGTTCTGGAAATTAAAGTCAGAAAGTGGCTTAAAACAAGAATGTGAGGCAGGAGTAGTTCGCGGAAATCCGTAAAACAGAGAATCGCAAGACATTTATGCAGAACCATTTGAGGGTTAGTTTGAGTTTTTCTACTGGTTTGTTCTTCTTTCCTGAAAATCTGTATCTGTTTACACAAACGCTATATTTTGGATATTTTCTCCTCTTTTTGATACTGTCAATGAGTCTTCTCCCACAAGGAACAGAAACCCTGAAGTTATCTTTAACCTATAAAGACCTAGTGCTGATGTTCTAAAACTGATAAAAACAGATATACATTAAAAGGATAAATAGCATCTGAAACACAACTGGAAGATAAAACAAAAGTCACACACTTATATTAAAAGCCAGTGCAAATAGGTGCAATAGGTATAAAATATCTATCTCCTATAAATTTTGTGTATTTCTTCACTTATTTAATGAGTTTAAGACACAAAATGGAAAAAGAAAGCAGGCAACCAGATATTTCAGTAACAGATTATGTTAAAATAAGCAAAAAGTCAGTGTGTCACTTCTGATGGAAGAGGATTAGGGCCACTGGAAAAAAAAAAAAAAAGAAAGTTCATATATATATTTTTTATTTTTCTCAGAAAAAAGTCAGAATTCTACGGAAGAGGATTAGGACCACTGGGAAAAATTGAAATAAAAATTAAGGTCCAATACGTTTTTTTTATTATTATTCAGAGAAAAAAGTAAGAATTATGAGAAAAAAGTCAGAATTCTGAGATCAAAGTCAGAATTCTGGCTTTTTTCTCAGAAGTCTGAATTATTTTTCTGACATTCAGGGAGAGAGTCACTTGCTTTACGGCATGCAGGAGGAGTACAGCAGGCTGTCAAAGACAGATGTAGGTGACTTTTTACACATTCGAGGGGTTCCAGAGGAAGCCATTTCACTATTAGATGAGCTAAAGGAAGGGAAACAGATATCAGTGGCTTTTTCTTCAAATTTTTGTACACAAGTTTCAAAATCTAACATTCACTCACCTTTGGGTCAGCTGAGAAAAAAGAGATAGATAGATAGATAGATAGATAGATAGATAGATAGATAGATAGATAGATAGATAGATAGATAGATAGAGAGAGAGATAGAGAGATAGAGAGATAGATAGGACCTTGATGTTTTTCTTTTTTTTTTCCCAGTGGCCCTAATCCTCTTCCGTAGAATTCTGAGATTAAAGTCAGAATTATTTTTTTCTCAGAATAATAATTAAAAAAAATATATATATTGGACCTTAATTTAATTTTTTTTTCCATTGGCCCTAATCCTCTTCCGCAGACTTCTACACATAAAAAAACCAACATTTAAATATCTCATATTACATAAAAAAAGAAATAAACGATCCACTGAAGTGCATTTGTACTTAATTTATTTCCCTTATGTTCTTTATACATATATGTTGGTGCAGTTGGACAGACTAGTGCAGGTGCAGTTGTATGGATGCATTCACTGACACATGGAGAATCTGACTGTTTTCATCTGGAGCTGAAGTTATTTTGCAGCCTGTGTTCGTCTAGTTCAGGACCTGGTCTCTGACGGTCTGGAAGGTCAGGCTTTCAACATCTGTACAGATAAATAGTGTGGGCAGCTGTGTGTTCATGACTTTGTGAAGCCGTTACAGATCTTCTGCTTTTGTCTGGAGCAGCTGGTGTATGTTCTGTAAATGCAGCACGTCAACACTGTACATCAGTAGACGCTTAAGATAAGGTTAGGTGTTCTTTGTTTCTACTTTACTGTGCAGCAAATTTCACATAAAAACTGAAAAATAGAAAGATGGCAATAATACAGTAAAGACTACATTTGTATTTTATTATATTTGTGCATATTTATAGAAAAACAGTCGACACCTTCAGATCAGAGTCAGCAAGTTTGCAAATGTATAAACATTTTAACAGAGTTTGGAATAGATTAACATTAACAGTTTTGAATTAATAACCTCCTAATTAAAGTTTACGACCTGTGTATATATACTATCAATAAACAGTAGATAGGCGATTATTGAAAGAAAACTATAAATGAAAACAATTAAATATGATAAGAATATGAGTGTTAAAGTGATTCTGTGTAGTATTATATTCCAAACTCTGACCACTAGAGGTCAGTCTGGAACCAGAACACGCTTAAAACCAAAACCACCATCGCCATATTGAGATATTATCGTGTTCGTGAGCTAGAGCTGCACGAAATTGGAAAAAACTAACATTGCGATTTTTCCAAACCCTGCGATATTATTGTGATATGAAAAAAATACTCAGGAGGATATAATAACTGTGTGGTGCCGATGTAAATGGTCAAACAAATTAGTACTTTTCTCTCATTGTGGCAACAGGTGCAAGACACTGTTGCCACAGAACACGTATTTTAGTATCATCCTTCTTATAGACTGTAAGGATGTGCACGTGCAGGGTGCGGGATGGGGGATGTTTTGTTTTTTTGTTGGAGCAGGGAGACAGCAGTTATATACGTGGGGGTGCGGTCCATAACTAACGAAACATTGACGTTAAACGAAAGTGAAACTTTACATACTTTAAAAGTGGGGTCTGAGATGTTTTTCTGGAGCATTTTTTATCATATTCCTTAAAATCCCCTTCACACCCCGATTACAACTAATTAATTAAATGCTCTAACACAAAAGTTAAAAAAATCAGTCACCTGTGGAATGGGTAGGACTGAAAAAACACCATCCAATCATTTTGAGCGCCCACTTGAAATGATTGAACGGTGATATGTCTATCAAACTCAACTGACATTCACCCTCCCCCCTTCCCCCCTCTGCGCATACCCCCCTTCGCGTTCCCAGAGGCTGGAGCGCTTGTACAGGAAGTGTAGCCAGAACCTGGCTATATTAGTTGTATTAGAATGGAAAGTTCACCTGCAAACTGTTCAGTCACTAACATAAATCAGTAGTAAATGTAACATTGGTCCCATAGGTCTGAACTGGGGCTGTTCTGGAAGAGCGGGGATGTTGGAGGAAACTGAATGAGGAATAGATGGATACGTGGCTCAGCCGGGGCCGTAGTCGGGGTAGGAGCCCGAGGCGTACGGGACCGGAGCAGGGGATGGAGCCTCAGCTGGTGTCGGAGACGGTTCGGCTGGACTGGACCGTAGACGGCGTCGGAGCCCAACCCGGGTACGGAGCAGAGCCTCAGCCGGCGAATTTTTGCTGTACAGCGCTTGTGAACCCTCAGGAACAAGCATTGCACGTGCCACCACTCTGGAGGCGTGGCTTTGGAGGGACATTTGAAGATAGGGGTTTGGACTTTTGAGTATTTTCAAAACGTAGCTTGCTCGAACCGTTTTTCCAAGATCTCAGACCCCACCTTTAAACGTCCAACTCCTGGCTTCTGTTCCTCTATTATACAACGGATCTTACCTGAAATTTTCACCACTTCTAACCTGTATCCACTGGACTCACGTTTCCCCCCCCCCTTTGCGGCATCCCAGTGCATGGGGACGTTCGGGATTTCTGAGACTGCTGACAGTTTGGTTCAGGTGAATGTTAGTACCAGTAATATAGGATATAGGTGGAAGAAAAGAAGAACCCCCCCGCCCCCCCCCCCCCCCCGAGGATGAACTTCATTGAGCAGAAGTAGGGATGTAAAAACCAGAGGGGGGCGTTGATCCCCACCAACCAATTGCACCCTGCACGCATGATTTGGGCTGTAGGGTGGTGGTGGTGGGGGGGGTGTTCGACCGGTTTCTGTCTGACTTATAATACTATGGGGGTATGGGGTGGTGTCGCCCGTGGAACTGAAACTGAAACTTAACGCTCATTTATTTTTTCCCTACGTCGTGAAGCTTCCCAAACTTTCATTTGAGGGGGCAGGACGTGGCACTGCACCGCGGCAAAACCTTACCAGTGCAAACGCAGTGTTGTTACCAGAGACTCACTCCATGTTCAGGGGCGTGGTCTGCTTCGGCAAACTGATACAGAATGAATGTGAGTGATTGGTGGATGGCTGTGTGCAGTGTGTGTCAGGTACCCTTGAAATTACTAGGTATGCGTATTGGCAAGAATCTGGCAATATGATACAAATCACAACACTAGGATCCGATACGATATATCATGATACTGTTAAAAAGGCAATTTTTTTTATTTGTTTCTTTTTTAAAATTATTTCCTTGAAGAATTTAATTACACTAGAAATCTGCACAAATACTAAACATTTATATCTGATCACAACAGGATCTAATGCTATATCACCAAACTTTCCTGTTTATAATAATTTATTTATAATAAATAAGAAACGTAAAAAGAAAAACAAAAAAACAAAAATGAACCTCCACAATATCTACATTTGAATAAATATGTAAAAATATTGATACAGTGCTTTTTAATATCGATACGGTATTGTGAGATGAAATATCGCGATATATTGAAGAACCAATGTTTTCTTACACCCCTAGAAATTGCATGACAACACATTGAGTTCCTTTGCCTCCAACATCGCAGGACCTGCGATGTGACTATTGCGCACTTGTACATTGCGATGACGATGCTTAAATGATATATCGTGCAGGCCTATCGTGAGCCATGTATCTCATATCACATTGTGAGGTAGCCTTAGAGTACCAGCCCTCGAATTCAGTCACTCCTTCAGTTTGTGTTGTAACTGCGTTAGTGTAAATTCACTAATTCATCCTATGGACCAGATTGGACCTCTTGTTGGGCCGGTTTTGGGCTGTGGACCTTATGTTTGACACCCCTGATCTCTAAGAATAAATCCCATTATCACAATCATGTCATGAGAAGAGGTAAAAACATGTTATTCCAACTGTATGGACAACAGTATATACAACAGTACATAAATGTAACACAGATGAGTCATAATGTGGTTCTTTTATGTAACGTGTGTGTTTTGTGTCACTTCTATCAGTAACACAGATTCCTTATCTACACTCATTCAAAGAGTCGACACATGACTTTTAATGGCTGAAGTGTGCGATTACAGGACGGAAGCACAAGCCGAGACCGCCCGTCAAAGTTTGGAACGTTTTTTTATTTGCATTTGTTTGTTTTCTCTGCGACACAATGGGTCCAGATAAAAGTGTTGACCAAAATGTTACGAAAACCAACACAGGAAAAGAGGCGGAGGGAGGGAGTTGACCTCAGAAAACATGGAAAACCTCCTCTGGACCAGATGGGAACTCATAAAACCATCACATGAAAGGCACCGGAACTGTGTGTGTGTGTGTGTGTGTGTGTTCAGAAAAAACACACAACAATAAAAAAAAAAAAACCTCCCAAGTCTGGTGTGTGACGGATTTAATTCTGCTTTGGATTTAGGTTTTGCAGGAGTTTTGTAAATATACTCAACAGAATCGCATCTAATAGGTGTAAAATCTGTATCTTCTATTAATCTGGGGTACTTATTCACTTATTTAATGAGTTGAAGACACAAAATAAAAAATAACAACTGACAGACAGATTATTATGTGTTAAAATAAGTCAATATATGACTTTAACACATGAAAAAACTTGAATTTAATCAGGCTTAAGCTCTTGGGGACAACTGAAAATAAGCATCTAAATTTTAATTTTTGAAGAAAACTTGATGATACCATATTACAGATGTGTGTAAACAGTGAGCTTTATCCTTTAGTCAGTGACTAATACAGTCTGTGGAAACATAGGGTCGATTCGATGGGGGTTTTGGTTGAACTAAATGTGACTGACCCCTGCTGGTGAGACTATGGAATACTAATTACAGTATAGAACCACTTAAAGTACTAACAATTTCATAAATTATTAACTTATGTATAGAAGATAAAAATGAATAAAACACAAATAACTAAATTTCTGATATTTGTTCTCCACTTTTTTCAAATATATTTTTTTAAAATGTGTAAACTCACCCATACATCCTCAGTTCCATCGTTCACCCCTTTAACAGATCTACTTGTCTTATCCTCCTGAGACCCAGCAATGCATTTTTGTCCTCTGTAGGGGACGAAAGTTTGACAGTCTTACTTAAAAAATACTGTCCATTGCAAAGGACATTACATTAAAAAAAAATAATATTAATGTATCTCAAAAAACTGTTGGATTATGCAGTTTCTAATCAAGACAACTGTTTAATGTCAAAAAGGTAAAATTTTTCACTTTACTGGGTCTCAGGAGGATATAGGTCTATCCATGTGGTTTTCCTTCTCCCCTTAGTTTATTCAATTCAGTTTTATTTGTAGAGCCCTATATCACAACAAGGTTGCCTCACAGGACTTTACAGAATTAGTTGGATATGAAAACAAACAGCGGTTTATGATTCATAAAACCTCTGAATCAGAATACTTTATTAATCCCAGGGCAAAGTTATTGGGTGTTACGGTCGCTCCATTCAAGTAAAATAAAGTAGCAAGAAAGAAATTATCAAAACAACAGGAGAAGATAAGGACAAATATCTAAAATTAAAAAAAAAAAAAAAAAAAAAAAAAAAAAAAAAAAAATATATATATATATATATATATATATAAAAATAACACTCTATCCAGACACAAAATGAGGCTTATGCAGCAAAGGTATATCCCTGAAATCCCCCCAATCCTCTGCTACATACATATTTATTGTAATATGGATGAGTGACTAAATGTACATGTTTCAAAATTGCTGATAAATTTGGGACAGTGTCGTTTTCAGTAAATATGGAAAGGTTTGAAGGGGTAGGATTAGATCAGTTTATCTTCTTCCTACTTATTTTCGCTCATGTAAATTTTGAGGCTTAAGATGTTGCAGTTTTAAGTTACCATTTTGATTTGTTCTCATTCTGTTGATTGTCATTTATTTGCATTTCTGTTTTTAAATTGTCATTTACACGATCGAAATAAAGATATCAATCAATCAATCAAAATATATAAATCTGTCAGGATAATTTGTCAACATATACATACTGGTATACAATCAGTAATGACCTTTGACCTTGTGTAGTAGTTGAGTCCCAGTTATATGTTATTTATGAAGAATAAATCACTTTATCATTATCATTTTATCTGAAAATGTGAAAGTATTTCATGGTAACTTTATCTGCAACAGTTTTAATGTATTAGGACACGTTTACACTGTCTTGAAACTAGGAAATTGTCCCAAAAGAAAAAAATACTTACTATTAGAGCTAAAATGTGACAACGTGTCCTTACTTAATGTAAAATGTGAGTAATAGATGTGTGTGTATGAATGGCCGTGACGCAGACCTCTTCTCTTCCTCCTCCTCCTCCTCGTCTGCTGGTTTTTATACGTTATCTACTCAGGGGTAAAAATCCATTTCAGGTGCTCATGCGGCGGTGCAGGGACAGATGGCGGCATATGTAATGATTACAGAATCCCCATGTTAAAATACTTTTAATTACTAAGTCAATAATGCCGGCAACAATCGCAGGAGCTTTAGTGTAAAAACAACAGAAGGCGGAAGGCAAACTTTGGGCCAATGTTTAACCAGATCTCTGCATTAGAGCCGACGGAGGCGGACCACATATGGGACTGAGCCTTCATTCAGGTTTAGAGACCATCAGGACCAGGACTTACAGACATAACCCTCCTCTCCATGATAACAGCAGCTTTATTGTTTTATTTATGTTCAAAATCAAGTCAACTTTATTTTTGAAGCACTTTCACCCCTGACGTGTCTGTAGGGAGCCTTCTGAATGTGTGATTTATTTTACATATCAATAAAAATTAAACCGTTAGCTCAATAGGAAACATTTCTAAACGTTTTGATAGAATAGACCATGGGCTGGCAACCTAAAGAGCCACTTTAGGACAGAAATAGAAAAACTGAACTGTCTGGAGCCAAAAGATGCCCTTCTACAGTCATGGAAAAAATTATTAGACCATCAAAAGTCATCAAAAACAATGGTTTGCAGTCAGGTACTAACTCCTGTTTGTATCATGTGACTAAAACAGACAGAAAAGAAAACATGGAATGTCTAAAAGCACTGTTTTTGTCAGTACAGTGCCATAGATATTGATGGAAGAACTGAAGTGATTTCGGTTATTATCAAGAAAGCATGGAAAAATGGATAGATATCAGCTCTGAAATTAAACTACTATGAGCTAGTTTTGTTGTTATCATTATGTTTGTCCAAACAAATGGACCTTTAGTTGGACCGGGCATTAAAATGAACAAGAAATTGAAGAAAACAAGGGTGGTCTAATACATTTTTCTGCAACTGTAGAACCAGTGGGTTTATTCTGGCACACAACAATGCCATAGCTATTGATGGAAGAAGTTCAAGGAGTGATATTTTACTTTTTTAAATGGAATTCTTCATTTTCCAACATTTCCCTGTGGTCTCCATAAACTGTAAATGCTCTGCTTGGGTCTGAATTCTTCATTCATTCAACTCCACAGGTCCATCTTCAACCCTATTTCTGAGTAATGACACCAGAAAGGTGGTTTGGAGCGCTGGCCCTTTAAATGCAAATAGCGATGTAATGATATGAAAATGTCATATCATGATTATTGTGACCAGAATTATCATGATTTTCATTATTATCGCGGTATTGTTGAAATGTTCAAATGCTCAAATGTTCAAAAAGTACCTACGTATACACACACTGAAATAAGAAGTTGTATTTTGAAATAAACAAATAAAATATGATGCACAATATACTTTCTGTTGGCAGAAACATTGAAATATTAACATGTAAACATCAAACATACAAATGTGTTTCAAAGATGGCACCTTACAGATGTAATAGATATCTGCACTAGGGGTGGGAATTAATAGAATACAGTATGTGATTGTCGATTCTGCTAACCAGTCCAGTTACTTATCAGTTCTCTTATTGATGGTGTTTTTTTTTTTTTTTACTTTATATTGAGATATTTTAATTTTTTCACAAAACAAAACGTCTCCTTAGGTATAGCTCCCAGTACTGAGTGGTTTTTTGAGAAGGCAAAAAAATAGTTGTACAGGTCATAGTGGAGCTCGTTTGACCATTTTTCATATCCAATCATTCACAGTGTCACACATATACACTATTGTACACACACAAACAGAAAGGGAAACACAATCATATTTATGTGAGCTGTTTAATGAACAAATGTAAATTTTGACATTGTAGAACAGGGGTCTCGCACATGCGGCCCGGGGGCCAAATGCAGCCCACCAAAGGTTCCAAACTGGCCTGTGGGATGAATTGGCAAAGTCAAAAATTCCACAGTCTTGAATTGAATTGAGCAAAAAATAAATAAATAAAAAATGTGCTTGAATTCAGGGAAAAATGTTGACTTAAGCAAAAAAATCTTCAATTAAGTTAAAAAAAACCAAAATCTTGAATTAAGCAAAAAAAATCTTAAATTGAGCAAAAAATCTTGAATTAAGCAAAAAATCTTGAATTAACAACTTCAAATTTTTTTTTTTGTTTGAGTGCAAAAATAACATTAAATTATCAAAATATTAACATTTACAGACTATACTGCACCAAAAAAGTGAATAACCTGATCAAATATGAACAACCGGAAATGTCTAAAGAAAATTAAGCACAATTTTTCACAATTTTCTGTCTGTTACGAAGTGTTTAGTGTCATTATAAATCCGATCCATAATGCACATGTAGAAATGATACGTTGAAGTATAATATTGGTAAAAATGCACTTATTTTTTAAAGAATTTTTTTTTTTTTTTTTTCAGATTATTCACATCTTTTTGTTGGATAGTTTATAAAAGTAAGTATTATCATAATTTAATGAGGTTTTTTTGCACTAAAACAAAGAAAAATTTGGATTTGTCATTATTTATAGGTTATTATGCTATTATTTTACTGGTCCGGCCCATGGAGATCAAATTGGGCTGAATGTGGCCCCTGGAAAAAAAATGAGTTTGAGGCCCCTGTTGTAGAAGAATAGATTTAATGTTCGGTGTGATAGTCTATGTTCTTCTGTGTGTCTGAGGTTTAACTCATTTGTCCTATTTTTGTTTTTTACATGTTGTTAGTGGAAGTGTAATCCTCCATACGTCCACCAGAGGGCAGCAAACCCTCAGACTGGACTCACTGCTGCTGTTTCAGGATTAAAAACAGGCTTTTAACTTAAGGACTGAGGTGCGTCTTCACTAGAACGAGGGCAAACCCGAACAAAAGCTTAAAGAAAAGTCCAAATGTCTTTCAGAGCCGCCAAGCCAAGGTTCCACGTTCAAATTAACCGGAATGTAGCGTCTAACAATATTGGCCGCTTTATTGATTTTTTTTTTTTTTTTTTTTTTTTTTTTCTGAATGATAAAGGTTTACACATCACTGACAAAAATGCACAGACAGCATAAAACATTCCATTCTGGACAAAATTTATGATATTAAGAGTCCAGAGAGTTTTTTGAGAGATTTCTAAATTTTTTCCTCTTTAAAAAATGCGTTCAGTCATTTTACGCGTTTAAGTTAAAACCTTGTCGGAAAATGGCTTTGGTCGTCTTTATTTCACAAACCTCACTTCTGTAACTCGGAATGCCTTTAACAACGACCTCGTTTTGACCTGGACATTTTTTTATACATATTTTTTACGACTTATCTTAGTGCCGTTTAATTATTTTGTGCTATTTATTTGCATGTTTCAGCCTAGTTTCTCCCAAAGTCTGTCAACACCTGCTTACGTTCAGTTTCAGCTGAGACGTCGTCCACCATGTGTCCTCCGGGAGGTCAAAGGTCAACGTGCGCAGTCTGTCACCATGACGGGCACCAGATTTTTTCCATAACAGGCTAAGAAAATGAAAATGTCTGAAGGAGTAACAGACATGTGCAGATGTTTTCAGCAGCACTGATGTGCACGAAGGCTGATGTTACAAGATGTCCATCGTCAAATAAAGCAAATAAATATAATAAAATATAAATAATGTGCGGATTATCAGAACTAAACGATCGATCGTGTGGTTGTAGTCGTCTCCTTTTAATAGGTTTATTATCATTTTCACATTTGGTTCAGTTACATTAATGGTTCTCAAACTTTTTACAGTGGTGTACCCCCTCAAATAAACTTTATTTTTTTATGCAAGTACCCCCAAATCTCGCTTTAGAATTGGTGATTGAAAGAAATTGGGCAAAATGTCTTCCTGTGCCCAAGGTTTCTGTTTATATTTTCAAAACTTTAACAAACAGCTTATATTTAACTGTGATATAAAAAATTAACATTTTTTTTCTCCAAAGTTTTCTTTTTTAATTGAAGTTTTATATTGTAACAATCAAAACTGTACAATTGAATGTACTTAAAATATAACAACATAATGTTATGTACCCCCCGACCCTGATGCACCTCATACTCTAGCAAAAATATATAAACGCGCACACATCCAAAATGAGTACACAAATTAAAAAAATAAACATTTTTTAAAGTAAATTTTATGTGCAAATAATCTGCAAAGTACCATCACTGATAAGAAAAATTAATAAATTGGTCATTAATTAATAAATGAACCTTTCATCGACAAAAAATAATTACTTAGCTACTTAATAAACTAGTTTCGAATAATATAAAATGCAAATGTTCTTCAAATGTTACCAAAGCTTAAACAAGATGATTGACAATAAAGTTATTATATGAATGTATTTATTGTGTTTTATATTAAAGCGTTTATTCTCATTATTTATTTTGTTTTCAGTACATGATGACTTATTTAATGTATTTTTTATCTTTTTAAAAAAATTTTTTTTTTTTATACTTTTTTTAGTCTTGTTGCTTCTCTGTCCTCTGCTTTAAATCTCACTGGTTTTTGGCGTCAACATTTAAAACTCTTCTACTGTTTTCAGTGGGAAAATAGCTTCTTGTGTCATATTATTATTGTGTATTTTACTCCAACTCATTGTACATTTACAGAATACGATGCATCCACCATCAGCTCAACCTTAAACATGTAAAGCAGGAAAAAACACATCATAAATAATAGTCAAACACTGACAGGGACCATTTCACTGCACGATGAACACTATCAGTTTTCGTATTTGAAGTACATTTAGCTGTTAATACAAGGTTTACTTAAATAAGGTTTTGAATACAGTTCATTTACTCGTGTTGTATTTTCAACATGTGTATTTTACCTTCAGTAAACTGACGTCGGATTTCTTTTTGGTCTTTTAAGCAGCTTTCAAGTGATCGTGTTAATGCAGTTTCTAAGGAATAAAGACGCAAAGGCAGCAAATTACAATATGTGTTCAAATCTGTACAAAACCACCTGCACACACTATAATAAAACTGACTTTCCTCCAAAAAAAGTCACGATAAAAGGGTTTTAGTTGCAGTTTGTGATGAAAGAAAAGTTAGTAACTAAATATAATGTATCAAAAGTTCGACTTCTTCAGATGGAAATTCCTGGAGTGTTAAAATTTGGCAGTTTTTGTCACTTAACCCCAGGATTGTTCACTTTTCTGTGGTCTGTTCATTGGATTGTTATGTTCACTATCAGGCAAAAGCTTAAGTCAAAGATCAATAAGGTTTTGAATGCAGTTCATTTACTTGTAGTGTTGTATTTTCAACATGTGTATTTTACCTTCAGTAAACTGACATCGGATTTCTTTTTGGTCTTTTAAGCAGCTTTCAAATGATCGTGTTAATGCAGTTTCTAAGGAATAAAGACGCAAAGGCAGTAAATTACACAATATGTGTTCAAATCTGTACAAAACCACCTGCACACACCATAATAAAACTGACTTTCCTCCAGAAAAAAGTCACGATAAAAGGGTTTTATTTGCAGTTCACGGTGAAAGAAAAGTTAGTAACTAAATATAATGTATCAACAGTTCAGTATCTTCAGATGGAAATTCCTGGAGTGTTAAAATTTGGCAGTTTTTGTCACTTAACCCCAGGATTGTTCACTTTTCCCTGGTCTATTCATTGGATTGTTATGTTCACTATCAGGCGAATGCTTAAGTCAAAGATCAGTGTTTTTTTTTTTTTCTGTAAAGCTTTTTAAAACCCTAAAGTGAGAGTTACCTTGTTAAAATACAGTTTGATTTTTTATGAAAAATAATTTCCGGAATAGAGCATTGATTGAGGATTGTGGGAGAAACTGCCGAGTGTGTTGGATCAAGTGCAGCACTTGTTGTGGTGATTGTTTTATAATAGGTCATCACCAAGAAGAGTGAGTGAATGAATGAATGAACGACTGAGAGGCACTCACATGGTACTTACAGGAACCACTATACTTAATAAAGTAGTCATTTATCAGATGACCTGTGGATCAACGCTGCTACAGTCCTTGTTTAACACCGCAACAGACTAAAAAGTATTCAAGCTCTGTACAGGATTTACAACCACCTGCTTATTAAAGCTACTTAGATGCATTTTACTCGATTAGTTCTTGGTTTTATGATTCCTTCACAGTCACACAGATAATGTACATAGCATTAAAAAACTGAATAAATGGTGTTCAGTTGTTTAATTGTTCTTATCTGTGTCCATCAGGCTGTTTAACTCGACCTTAAAACCACATAATTATAATCACAATCATATTTTGCACATTTACTACATGTATTTCTTTAATTATCATGTTGATAATATATTGTCTCGTACATATTGTACAAATTGCTGTTCTAATTATATTGAAACTTGATTTTGGGGATAAAATGTTTTTCCCCGACCACCGCTGCCTGATCCACCGCCTCTGCGGGATTTCCGTGGTGTTTTGGCGGTAACTCGGACAGATTTGGGTGGATTTCTTCTCCCTTAATAACCAACATAGGGGACCCCTAGTGGAAGAACCCTATTGATTTCAGCTTCTATGAGTATTATAAGTCATCCACATGGGGGCGCTTTGGTTGAAAGTCAGTTTTTACCTCTGCCAAGGAATGGCAGAGGTTATGTTTTTATCAGGGTTTGTCTGTTAGCAAGAGAACTCAAAAAGTTAAGGATTGATTTTCATGGCATTTTCAGGAAATGTCGATGGTGGCACAAGGAAAAATAACTTCATTTTGGTGGTGATGGGGGGGGGGGGGGGGGGGGCTGATCTGCCGTGGCGGAAGTCTGTGCTCTCTGAGTGCTTTTCTAGTTTGGACATAAATCAAGTCGAGCGTTTCTGCTGGTAAGGTTTTGCTGTAGTGCAGCACCACCGCAAAATCCTTGCCGCCACAACAAACATTTCATACAAAACGATCATCACCGTCGCATTAGACTTATTATACATATATAATAGAACAGGACAAACGTCCTGCCCCTCAAATGAAAGTTTGCGAAGCTTCAGGGGTAGAGAAAAGATAAATGAGTGTTAAGTTTAATTTTCGCCATCCTTTGGAGGATAATGTATATCCATTGTGGTTACCTGAATGCAATTGCTGTTAAATTTAAGATATTGAAGGAGAATGGTCATTACAAGGAATGAACTTTGTTCCATGATTCGAGGCTTTCTATTTTAGGGATTCGTTTGCCTTATGTGCCGGTGAAGTGCATCTCCTGGACTAAACAAAAACTGGAATGACACTTGTCTCTTTCTTTTACCAATTATCGATCTGCTGGTGAATTTACCTGTTCATTCCAAATAAAGATAGAATTTAAAAAAAAAAAAAAGCTTAATTTCGCTTCCGCGGGCGACACGGTCTGCACTGCTCTGTACCCCCATAGTAGTACAAGTATGATGGAAACCGGCAGAACTGTGCACGTGTGCATCCTCCCAGGCCGAACTGTGCGTGCATACTTGAACCAAACTAACCAATGCACTAATATTTATCCCAATATAAAACTATATTCTGACATTAGTCATTATTGTTTGCATCCCAGACCCCTGTTAGAAAAGAAACACCTGAATTCAACGTGTCCACATACTTTTGTCCATATAGTGTATTGGAAGTATCACCAGATCTTTTAACTTCAGTATATTTTGTTCCAATTTGATGATGTGTTTGCATTTATTTCCCAGTTAAATCCTTAACTACAAACTAATTAACCGAACTCGTTTTTGCTCCGCTCACTCTGACATCTCTGTGATGATGTTTAGTTTCATAAACGCTGGGAAATATTTTCCTCATAGTTTAATAGAGAAATGATCGCTGGTATGTGTCGGAGACTGAAAAGGTATACTTAAGTGGTGTTCAGGTGCAGTTTTTCATTTAAAAACACACAAACACATTCTTAGAGCATAAAAGACACAAACCAACAGTGAAGCTCGTCCCTCATTGACGGAGAAAAAAAAAAAAAACATATAAAAGAGTTTGGCTTCGGCTAGTGGCTTCTGCTCTTATAAGACACTTTCCTGACTTGGCTCACCTTGGCAAGACCAACCGTCATTAAAAACACTCCTAATTGCGTCCTTAGCTGTACGTCAATAGGTGCTTCATACTGTCAAAGTTGAATTTAATTTCTGGGAACGTTCAGCTCTTCAGCAGCTGTCTCTGATTTGTTGGCTGTTTTGGCTTATGCGTCCTTGTAATTAATTTATTTTTTACTTTTCTTTCACATTCTCAAGTGTGTATTCGTGCATGAAAGCTTTCTTTAAGACTTAAATCATCACTGCCGTTAATAAAATAGTACATAGTATTACTTTATAACATATACAATGCCAAAATCGAGGGAGGTGCTTTTTTTTTTTAAGATTCATAAGTGGGCTTGTAAACTTAAAACAGTACAGATGTCAAGTCATATAGACGATGAATTAAAAAGTAATAATGCCCTTCATTTAACACAGTTTCTGGTGTGAATAGGCAGCTTATTGCTTCATTCTCTCACATTGCACAAAGCAGAAAGCACTTGAATGCCACATCGAGGTAAACAAGCCTGTCTGGGACTCGGAGAAATAATAGGTTGCAGAAAGAGTAAAAAGGCGGTATTCTTTAGTCACAATGTACCATTTAGGCTTTACATATTAAAAAGTCAAGGTGAAATCACAGACTATTCTTTGACTGCTTAATTGCATCTTTTATTTGGTCTGAATGAGACACTTTCTCAGTCTTTGCTGCATGAGCCGTAAGGAGAAAACGTCCCGATACAAAAAAGAAAAATGCTTTGACTTGGTCTGAGGAGTTAGAAAAAGAAAAAAGACACTTAAAATAGAAACAAATGACAAATTAAAGGAAAGGTGTCTTAGAATGGTTTCTAACCTCAGTGTTGATTCTCTAAGTCCATGTCCACATGAAACCGCATCTTTTCCTATCCGATCTTTTTCTTTGTCGTTTTCAAAAAAGTGCTCTGTAAACGCATACTCGTCACATAGCAATTGTTTGTCAGGATCCTGCTTGATGCCACAGATGTGGCAGTTACACCATCGACAGTTTTTCTTAGGGTTGTCCTTGCCGTCTTAATGTTGTGCTCAATTTAAGCCACAGTTGTTAAAGTAATGATTAGTGCTGCCACTAATGACAAATTTTGTAATGACTAATCTATCAACCAGTTTTTCAATTAGTCGACCAATCTAAACAACTAAAAAAAAAAAAAAAAAAAAAAACGGAAGAGGGAGGGGATGAATGGGTGCGCACAATCCGTGGACTTGGGGGGGGGGGGGGGGGGGGGGGGGGGGTGAGTGAACCCTAAGAGCGGGGAAATAAAACTTAAGACACTTATAAGATGGGGGTCTCTTCTCTTTCTCTGAGGTACTGCAGGTGCCAATGCCGGCACGCTCCCCCAGGTGCTGCGACATTCATAGGCAGTCAATAGTCAACATGTCATCAACTAAAAAAAATTGCCGTTGACTAATTTTCATATAAAAATGTGTCAGTTTCTCCAGGTTTATTTGTATATATACATATTGTTATGTTATCATTATCCACTGCTGTGATACTGATTCACCAGGAGTTGGATCAATGACAGTGGATGGACACACTGGGTTTATGTTCAGGTGATGAGAGATTTGGAAGAAAAACTCACTTTTTCTTTAGTTTCCTCTGTTTTGATATAATCCCTTCAGAGTTTTTATGAATGTCTACATGATCAGTGAATTAAATATGAGAAAATACAGGATTTTTCACTGAAATGCAAAATGCAACATCATCTTTCTCAACACTGATTCACCATCTCATAAAGGGACGTTTATGAACATCTACAGTAAATTAGACAAAGGGGAAACACCAAATATATCTAAGAAGCACTTTGAAAATGACAGTTGGCCAAAGTACTGTACAATGAAGACAATAACGACAACAATAACAATGATGATAACGACAATAATGTTAATCGCGATAACGACAAACGGCAATAATGACAATGATGATAACGACAATGACAACGATGGCAACAATGAAGATGATCACGACGACAGCAATAATGACAACAATAACAATGATGGCAATAACGACAATGATGACTGGAATGACAATGATAACGCCAATGACGCTAACAACAAACAACGCTAATGATAACGACAATGATGTCAATAACGACAATGACGACTATAGCGACAATGATAACGATGATGATAATGACAATGATAATGCCAACGACGCTAACAACAAACAACAACAATGATGCTGATGACAATAACGCCAGTGAGGATGATAACGACAATGACGAGTATAATGACAATGATAATGCTAATGACGCCAAATGATGATAACGACAATGATAATGATGATGATAACGATAATGATGCTCGTGACAGACGATGATAACGATGATGATAATGATGACGATAACGACAATGACCGTAATGACAATGGTGATAAAGACCTCCGCCAAGGCTGATCAGTGGGCCCCCCCACCCGATCACCACCAAAATTTAATCATTTCCTTATCCCATTTCCAACAAACCCTGAAAATTTCATCCAAATCTGTCCATAACTTTTTGAGTTATGTTGCACACTAATGGACAGACAAACAAACAAACAAACCCTGGCAAAAACATAACCTCCTTGGCGGAGGTAACAATAACAACAAAACCCCAACGACATGAAAGTCCTCCAAAAACCAAGAGAAAGTAATCAAAAACCACTTATATGACCCGTTCCAGAACATGTACTGCATGAGGCTTTTATTGGAGCTGAACAGTGAAAATATGTAAAACAGAATTTATTTATTTATTTAAAGTCCGACGCTGCATTTATTTTTCAATGGAAGCATCTGTTACACCTACCTACCCCTGAACCACTCTTCTCTAATTCTTACTCCAACTTGCACGACGAAACAAATTAGATGTTTTTCTTCATTTTCAAGAGTTAAGTTTTTTTTCCCTTTAAATTTAATTTAGTATGAATAAATGAATCCAATCTGTCGTCTTAAATATCATCCATTCACTTTATGTACATCACAACCTTGATGCGAGTGTGGAGTGTACGACTCGCACACACACTTCCAAGTATTTACCACATGCTTTATCTCGTCTCATACTCAGAGAAACTTTCAAGTTCATGCATTCCTTTCACTTTTTTTCCTCTACATTTTCCTCCTCCTCCGTCAACAAGACTTCTCGCCTTTAATGAGCTTTCATAGACCGATGGCTTTCATGCTGCCGGAGTCAGAGTACTTTGGCCTCTCCTTGAATTAGAGGACTGAGGCTAATACACATGTACGCGGAAAATCAGGTGCAAAAAAAAAAAAAAGCCCTGCCCTTGTGGGTAAATTTGACCAACAGGTTCAAGAATTCACTGTATTCCTTTAAAGATGATCTGCAACAAAAGCCCCAAGTAACTGAAGGATTGATGTGTCACTTGTTCATACGGCATTATGATCAGATGAATACAAGAATGAAAATGAAAGAGAAATCACTTAAGTGAATATTCAGTCCAAGGGCACGGAGACTGGTATTGTTTGCCGGAGCTTTCACATAAACGGCAGACAATCCTTTTTGGTGAAACCTCCTTTTTCCCCTTGAACCTTGAGCAAATTGTTATCATTTC
Organism: Sphaeramia orbicularis; assembly: GCF_902148855.1. Taxonomy (NCBI): domain Eukaryota; kingdom Metazoa; phylum Chordata; class Actinopteri; order Kurtiformes; family Apogonidae; genus Sphaeramia; species Sphaeramia orbicularis. Next base: position 45,710,761 of record NC_043979.1, on the reverse strand, counting down.
TTAATACCACTTAATGCATCAGAAATACATTTGCTCCTGCCCTGCTAATGGACATTGAACCAACCGGCTGCAGATGGCAAAGTTATAAAAATACAACTTCTTCAAAACCTACACCCCATAGAAAAGCTTCCCTTTTACACAACCGCCTCGCTAAGGGGAAAAAGTATGATTTTTTTTTTTTTTGTGTGTTATTATTGTTATTATTACTATTATTATTATTTAATGTCCTTGAGCGTTTTTCCATTAGGTGAATTTTATGCCCAAGTTATACTGCTTACTGTTATTATTATTATTTAATGTCCTTGAGCAAACAACAACCATGTTTTTCCTGCGGTCTCGGAGGATAGAAGAGGACACTTGTTGCAGCCACTTAGGAGGAAGAAGCCTTGTCTTTGAGCTGCAGTGAATTGAAATCCACAAACCACCAGCTTCGCATCAGCTGAGGGCTTTCCAACGCTTTTTACCGAGCAAGTGTGGCAACAGAAGTCACGCACGTATGTATCATAAAAATCAACCTTGTACATTCACAAAATCAACACCAGTTCAGTCGAGTGGAGTCCTCTCTGTCCTGCACAGCTTTATCTGATGAAAAGTGTTTAGTTGTTGTTATTTCTCAGGTGGTGGTTTGTTAGTTTTGACAGGTTAAAGCAGTGGTTCCCAACCTTTTTTGTCTCGTGACCCCATTTTAACATCACAATTTTCTGGCGACCCCAGACATTCAAAACGGAGACATTTTTTTGCTAAAATTAATTTGTCAATCACACTGGTGTAGGGATGGGAATCGATAAGAATTTAGCAATTCCATTATCGATTTTGCTTATCGATCTGATTCCTTATCAATTCTCTTATTGATTCTCATTGGGTGAGGGGATAAAAGAGTACAAATGGGTGTGTTTGCATTAACTGTCTTTTATATTTCCATCTCTACACTGAAAATAGAACATATACAGTATGTACAGATGATGCCGGGCCCAGTTTGGGGGGGTGGTGCTGCAGTGAAAGTGAAACTAAAGACGCTTTACTAATTCCTCTATTGTCGCATTTCCACTACGTGGAACTGATTCGACTCTACCCGTCTCCCATTGTTGTGCACCTCATTTCCTTTCCCCTACCTTCGGAAACTTGTATTTGAGGGGGTACGACGTTTGTTGCCCACGCCGGAACCAGAGCTGGGCCCGGATGACGGCCTGGTGTTCACTCTGCCGCTAGATTCACAAGCACTGCTAAGTAGCAAATCAAATGAGTCACATGCTGTGGACAAATATTTGAGCAGATTGGAGGGATTCCACCCTTTTGAAGAAATGGAAACTTTGCAAGTGTTCCAAAACAAAACAATGCAGCGTATGCGTGACGTCATTGCGCATGTGCAACGAAGGCGGAATCGATAAGCAGAATCGTTAAGCAGGCAGGCAAACGATTCCAAGGAATGGAGCTACTGGGATCCGGTTCTCAGAAAGAACCGGTTTTCAATTCCCATCCCTACACTGGTGTATGAATGCCTATGAATGTTCAGTGGTGGTGGGAGGGGCCGTTTGGTGCGAATTGACAACCATTGAATTTAATGATCCCCCAAGACGGAAGTCAAATATATGTAATACATTTATTTGTAGGTTATTAAATCGTATCTAACTGATCTGATCCACTTTAGATCATATTGGTCTGTATGTGGAACCTGAACTAAAAACATTTTGACACCATCTCAGTGTAGTTTTTGATTTTCACAAATTCATCTCCTGGGCCGGTTTGGACCCTTTGGCGGGCCGGTTTTGGCCCATGGGCCATATGTTTGACACCTGTGCATTAAACCAAAAAGACAATTTGGACTCATTATTTATAGGTTATTATGTCATTATCTAACTTTAGATCATATTGGCCTGAATGTAGAACCTGAACTAAAATGAGTTCGACATCATTAGTCGCTTGTCTATTGGACATCTGTGCAGAACTTTACCGATATTTACTAAATGTCAAAAAAACAGAAGAGCGTAATTTCGGTTTTTCCATTAAATCACAAATGCGATGATTGTTTATTTAATATCATGTGATGGCACGAGAATTCCTTCCGTAAACATGGTGATGAACGTAAATATCACGTTGACTTACAGATATTCATATTCTCTCATAGCGCCCTCTAAGTCCTGGAAAATGTTTGCATTTCTCGGTTGTTTTGAATCCAGAATGTTCATTACCCCTCTATCTTGTACTAAATTCAAAATGATTCGTTTCCTGCTGTGTCCACACATACCACAACATGTTTTTTTAAAACTCTTCTTCTCTTGCTGTAACATCCGTCAACATCTGTTTTTTATTTATTTACATGACTTTTGTTGCACAAAAAGGTCTTTCCATAGCAGTTTTTGTGTGATATACCAATTTCGCTATGCCTGAACAACCACCTCTTGCAAGCGGAAAAACAAGAGTTTTAGCGAAATTGTCATTTTCCATTAGGTGAATTTTTATGTGAAAGTTATATTCATGGAATTTGAGGGTCAGTGGAAAACTGACTATTGATTAATATCTTCAGTGTAATTTTTGCACTTTGCAAATTCATCCCATGGGCCGGATTGGAACCTTTGGTGGGCCGGTTTTGGCCCACAGGCTGCATGTTTGTCATTCCCGCACATGTTCAATATCAGTGGTACTTTTTTTGTTTTTATACACACATTTTCATCATCATCATTCATTCAGAGCACATTAAAGGTGGGGTATGAGATCTTAGAAAAATGGTTCGAGCAAGTTACATTTGAAAATACTCAATTCAAAAGTCCAAACCCCTTTCTTAAGACATCCCCCCGAAGCCACGCCTCCAGAGTACTGGCACGCTCAATGCTTGTTCCCGAGGGTTCACAAGCGCTGTACAGCAAAAAATCCCCCCGGCCCTGGCTCTGACTCCGTCCCCAGCTCTGGGCCCGACCCCGGTTCTGGCTCGTGGATTCATGCATACCTCATTCAGTCTCCTCCAACACCCCCACTCTTCCAGAACAGCCCCAGTTCAGACCTGTCTGACTAACGTTACATTTCCTACTGATTTATGTTAGTGACAAAACAGTTTGCTGATGAACTTTCCATCCTAATATAACTAATATAACCAAGCTCTGGCTCTGACTTCGTTTCCTGTACCAGTGCTCCAAACCTCTGAGAACACACGATTCATGCACGAAGAGGGGTACGTGCAGAGGGGGGAGGGACAAATGGCAGTTGAATTTGATAGACACATCACCGTTCAATTATTTCGATTGGCTGCTTAAAATGATTGGATGGTTTTTTCAGTCCTGTCTGTTCCACAGGTGACTAAGTTTTTTACATTTTTGTGTTAGAGCATTTAATTAATTGGTTGTAATCAGGGTGTGAAGGGGATTTTTTTTTTTTTTTTTTTCAGATTTTTATTTAGAAATATTGAGAAAAGTTCAACATACATTTAAATTACATTGTGGTCGCGTAACAAGTATGTGACCAATGACCAATCTTTCCATTCTCAACATTTCAGTTTTTCTTTTTTTTTTGTGTTAATAAACAGAACAATGAACAATGGATGCATTGTTACATAAAGAAAAACATACGAAAGACCAAGAGACTTTGACCTCCTCTTTCCAAAGAAAAAAAAGAAAAATAAAGAAATGAATAAAATATGAAAAGTAGAATTAATTACACAAAAAACATGACAATTCCAGATACATTGTCATTATATTGTCATTTCTTGTACATTTAGAGTTCCGACAGATTGTGTTTGCTAAGTGTAAAAAAAAATATCCACTTTGACCATAGATCTGAAAATTTGTTCATTTGTAATCGAAGGGAGAAGGTTAGTCTTTCCATCTGGTGAATTTCATTCCCAATATCTACCCATTTTTCCAGATGAGGTGGTTCAGGTTGGAGCCAGTGCCTGGTCACAGCCTTTTGCCAGCAGTTATTAAAATTCTGTACAAGTAGGCATTGTCCACTAAAATTTCAGTTTTTCCATAATTAAGGTGGCAAATTCAAAGGTGTGAAGGGGATTTTAAGCAATATTGTAAAAAACGCTCCAGGAAAACATCTCCTACCCTACCTTTAATACTAAAGTGAATAAATGTCTACTCAGTCCTGTTTTATTAAATCAAACGCAATTAACAACGTATCGTATCATCAGACCAAGTAAAGCCTGCTTCCCTGTTCTCTTATATCTGCTTATCCACAGATCACACACTCGTATTATCAGCCTCCATAAATCCATAATTAACACACTCAGGGTCATTTTATGCTAACATGATGTATACCTTTCAAAGCCCAAAATCAAATAGATAAGCTTTTATTTAAAAAAATAGATACGCTTTTATGTAGATTTCTTTTTTCTTTACTACACACATTGCGACCCACTTAGGGGTCATGACCCACCAGTTAAGAAACCGGTCTTTATATAGTCTAATTAGTGTTAAAAGTGAACCGAGTGAGGGCTTTATGAAAGTACATGAGGAGATCTGTCCTGATAATATTCTCTGTCTTGTTAATAGCGATTTTACAAAGTCCAATATAAAATAATATTAGAATAATATTATATAAAAAAAAAAAAAGTAATTCCAGTGAACTGATCAGACCACATGTGTCTGTTTCTGGCCTTGTCTTTCAATATTGTTGGTATAATTCTCGTGTCCCGTCCACAACAACATGGATATTTTTTCCTACATACAGTATAAAAAGGAAAAAAATCTGTCTGCAGCACCTTGGTTTTACTGCATATTTCCACATGATGACGTAAAAGTGACTCCAAACACTCAGAGAAACCATATTTGCATTTGTTAAACCAGTGACCCACCACCATTAAGTATATTTTCAGTAGAAATCTAGTATTTTCCTTTAATTAATTCACTGATCATGTAGATGTTCATAAAAGCTCAGAGTAAATACAAAGGTTATTATATCAGAAAGTGAGAAAACTGAAGAAAACAGTAAAATACAGGGTGTCCCCAAAAATTTACATAATTTGAGATGTCCATGTCGGACTTACTACATGGTCAGGAGAAATGATACTTAATAGGATTGATTTTGGACATAGAATATTTTATTCGAAAAATTTCAAATGAAAAATTCTGGGGGATGGTAATTTTATAATGTTCCAAAGTTATTACACATGTTCAATGTGTGTGCCGCTTGTGACGCAGCACACATCAAGTCGGTAGTAGAGTTTCTTTTTTCCGACACAAACAACCTTCCTCTTGAAACTTCTTATGCCACATCCAAATCTGTTTTCCTGTTGGTTGTGTTCATGAAATTTTCTAACAAATTCACGTTGCACATTCACATTCGACTGAGTTTGGACGTGCTTCAATACACAAAGCGCCTTTTCTGTTGCAGTAAACAGCATGTCTGTTCCTAAAAGCAGAACAATAAAAATGAGCAAACTGAGCAAAAAGAGCAAACACATTTTAAACAAATTATTAGGTGACGAAATGATGTCAAATTTTTGAGACACCTTGTATATCATTAACATGTTGCATGCAAACGGGAGTTTTACTGGTGAATCAATGTTGCAGAAGATGAATATGTTTCCATGGTAACTACAGAGTCTCTGGATATCCAAATGGGTCATATTATATCTGATGACCATGAAAAGATGAATAACTGCATTTTACACCAATTATTTACATGAATTTACAGGATTAATGAATCAACAGTTATTAAACACTTTAGATCGGTAGATGTGTTTGGGCCTTTAAGGGTTAAAAACACAGTAAAAATTTGCCATCATTACATATATTCCAGGATTTAAAATGCATAAATACTAATCCTGCACTGAAAATACTGCAAAACAAACTAAACTTCTGGATTCACAACCTTAGCGAGTGGTTCCAGGCACAACAAGCCCCGCCTTCACACGTATTGTAGTTTATTTTGGCATCGATCCAGCTGATGTCATCATGACTATACATGTGCTGATGTCATATCAACTGGCTCTATATATGTGACAAGTTTGAAGTAAATTGAAACAAAATTGATGTTTTTATAGACATTGGAAATTTTGCCTATTATAAATAAATGGGAAGAAGAAAAGATTTAAAAAATTCATAAAATTTTTTTTACTTTGACCTACTTTTCCCAAAATATAATCAGATCTATTCTGGGTCACTGGCAATCTATAAATCAAATTTGGTATGAATTCAACCAATATTTTTGCTGCTAAAGTGTAAATAATGAAACAAATAAAGACACAGACTTTTAGATATTAGGGCTGTCAAAATGAATGTGTTAACACAGATTAATCCAACATCATGATTAATCTGATTAAAATTTTTAACGACTAAAACCCATCTGCAGCATAGAATGACTCTCAACATCTCTGGTAACACATTGGGGTCAGTTTGTCCAAGTAGATAAGATAAGATATGCCTTTATTTGTCCCACAAGGGGAAATTCCAGGTTACAGCAAGCAAGCAAAGTTTAGTTATATAGCACCTTTCACAGACAATACTACTTTTTACTGCCTTTAAAATGCCTGGAGAAACGAGTGAGTTTTGAGTTTACAGCAGCAAAGCACACCAGAGCAGAAGAAGTGCAAAATCAAAGAATAAAGACAAATCGAAAAAGCTATATAAGTAAGTAAGTAAGTAAGTAAGTAAATTTTATTTATAGAGCACTTTTCACAGACAGTCACAAAGTGCTTTATCAAATCAAATCAAATAAGATAAGCTACTATTTACAGTTGCGTGTCTGTTGATCATGCGACAGGTTGAACAGGAATACGATTTATTGAACGGTTTATTGCATTATAGTTACCGTTGTGCAAATGTGCAGTTGATCCAGTAGTGACAGGCAGCAGAACCAACCCATAAAGATGGAAGACAGCAGTATGTTGGCCCTCTGGATGGAAATATGAGGACTGTGATTAATCTGATTAAATATTTTAATCGTTTGACTGCACTAACATATTTTATATAGCGCTAATATGTAGCGCTATATATATATAATATATATATATATATATATATATATATATTAGTGCACTAAGTATGTATGTAACGATTACCGATATCCTGCTATATAATGCACATTCTGTGTCTGATTGATTGATGTTGCAGCTCAGGAGGGCATTTGTACGGGTTTTCCTCAGCCTTCACAGGCCTGATCGCTGCCAAACTTGCCAAATGAACAGAGGCATTACCTGACTATCTACTGGGCACAATTTTATGTCCGTATTCAAATGTTGTGAGGTATGCTGGGTGATTTTAGCCTCTCATGCTATCGTACAATGGCACCACGGGTACAGTGCCGCTTGTAACGATAAACCGTGTTTTATTACCGCAATTGAAAACTCAGAGAGAGACCTCTGTTATCTATCTATCTATCTATCTGAAACTAAAATAACTCAAACTTGATGTGGAAAATGGTCAAACAATGGCCATAAGGTGCCATCTTTAATGCACATTTGTATGTTTGATGTTTACATGTTTATATTTGAATGTTTCTGCAACAGAAAGTACATTGTGCTATTATTTTATGTTTGTTTGTTTGTTTTTTGTTTTGTTTGTTTTTTTCAAAGTACAACTTTATTAAATTGTTTCAGTGTGTGTATTAGTACTTTTTGAACATTTTGAGCACAATTTCAACAATACCGCGAATAATGATGACCATGATAATTTTGGTCACAATAACCGTGATATGAAACTTTCATATCGTTACATCCCTATAGTGCACTAATAAATATATATTATTTTAATTTTTTTAATTTTATTTTTTTTTAATGTTTGGAACCATTAGTTGTGTTAAACTGTGTGTGTGTGGTTGCATAAAGGAGGATTCTGTATTGTTGTCGTCCTCCTCTCCTCCTTCTCTGACCTTCTATTGTGAGTTGCTTGGAGACTGACAGAAAAGAGGCGCTGTCCTACCCTTTCTACATTTCCTTCTTCTCCTCCCTTATGCACCCCCCCCCCCCACCCCCCACCCCCTCGTCTGCCTCCGTTTCTCACCTCTTTACCCTCTCGTGTCGGTCTGTCTTTGTTTCTGTCTTTCGCCTGCAGCCCCGGCAGATATCAAAGATGCTCTCACTGTCTTCTAGCATTCAACAGCACCGAGTCGCCCTCCCATACAATGTTGGTGGTGTCTGGGTAATAGGGTGTGCGCACACAAACCCACACCGATGCGTGCACACACACACACACACACACCTTTTATTCACGGCTTTTCATTGTCCCCACTCTGTCATTCACACGGTACGAGACATTGGCCTTGGGATAGATAGTGTGTTAGACCCTCTTTGCCCTGTGGAACATTTGATTTCTACTGCCTTGTCTGTGCGTCTACATGTGGTTATAAACATGCAACAATCGCTCAGATTTAGTCTATACAAGTAAAAATTGAATTGATCAAGCCCTCAGCTGAGTGGCCGTCAGCATTTGTATACCAATACAAGCACCAGCTATAGCGAGATTTGATTGATTCCCATTTATCTGTTGTCTGTTTTGCACCTGTCTTACACGGAATGAATGCGACGAATATGTCACATAGTGATCTTTCTCCTCTTAACAAGCCAATTTATCAGGGCTCCTCGGTCCTTGGTGAACGTGGTCTTTTCATCACCCAGGCTCTCCTTCTTTTTCCTCTCGCTCTTTATCTTCCGATTCAATGGAAACCTTCGACACGAAAAAACCCTTCCTTATCATAAAGAAAAAGGAGTAAATGACAAGAAAGGCAACGTTCCTTTTCTTCAAAGATGGACAGTGAAAAGAGGGTGAAGATGAGTCTCCTTCATTAAGAAAGGACAGAAGATATAGCCAACAAGACCGTTCTAATTAAGAGCATCCTTCAAGGTGAGGGGGTGATGCCGAGAAAAGCGAGAGTCGGAGGATGGGAGACAAAAAACGTTTTGAGTTTAGCATCCAAATCTGCAAAAAGGAGCAAAGCTGAAATGTGAGAAATGTTCATCAATGCTTTGCTTTTGCCCTGCATAATTACCGGTTTTGTGCCGTTTGAATGGCACGATGACTTCTGAGCGCCGGCTTCCGAACCGGCTCCGGGGTGATGGAATATATTCCCCCCAATAAGTGCTGAGTCCGACTGCCCCGGAGCCTGACACCTGGGAACAAGAATGCAGACGCTGGCCTGTCGAAGCTAATCAACGACAGGTTAGAGACAGGAATGAAAGAGGGAGAAAAAAAAAGACATGGGCTCAGGATGATGTGGAGCAGGACGGATAATTAAAATAATACACACTGTAATCACAAATCTGCAAAAGGAAGCTCTAATTAGGCTGTTTAGTCAATGAAACTTTGTCTTCAAACATTCAACTCTATTAATTGTCCAACCAGATCATCTCAGAAATGTCCAATTAAATGTAGCTGCAAACAATGTCTGGCATTATTAAAGACCTATTTTGTAAGATGTATGCAGTGGCCCAGAGGTGCAACAGCTCAAAAAATGATCCACTATAAGAAAAAAAGAAAACAGCCCAAAAAATGATCCATTGTAAGAAAAAAAAAACAGAGAACAGCCCAAAAATTATCCACTATAAGAAAAAGGGAACAGCCCAAAAATTATCCACTATAAGAAAAAAAGAGAACAGCCCCAAAAATTATCCACTAAGAAAAAAGGGAACAGCCCAAAAAATTATCCACTATAAGAAAAAAAAGAGAACAGCCCCAAAAATTATCCACTATAAGAAAAAAGGGAACAGCCCAAAAAATTATCCACTATAAGAAAAAAAAAGAGA
>NC_043979.1:45630483-45701072 GCF_902148855.1 Sphaeramia orbicularis | reverse complement strand
TCGTCTTTGTCAATGTCGATGATATGAAATTAATTTATTTCACTTCAAGCAGTTGAGCTGGTGACACCATACGACACTTCACAGTCTGTCATGTGGTCACTGGTGGTTTCCAGTCGTCTTCTGGTCCCACTCCCTGGAACAACAGACTAAAGCTGGGACAAAGCAGCACAGTCCTGTCTGGGGTTTACTGTAGTGATACATGGGTGGGTTTTTTTGTTTTTTTGGCGTACCGTGTGTGTGCGCGTGAGTGACAGAGACAGAGCAGAGCTAAAGGACAGAGTCAGTGTTGAACTAGCATCCAGGTTAAAACTGGAGAGTTTATCACCATGAAAAGGCCTTCCAAGCCCTGAACTGCACAGTTTAGAAGAGGAGAAAAGGAGGATCAAAACTAATCCAATTACAGAGGTATGGAACCTGTTAGAATGTTAAAAACGTTTGATGTTACTAGCTACAGCTAGCTGAACTGAACTGAAGCAAAGTTGGCTAATAATGGAACTGGAGATGATTAAGAGATGAGAGATCTGCTAAGGTGTGGTTTACTGATGATGAACTGGGTTATATGTTTATAAGTGGTTTATATGTTTCTGTCTGCTTTAACTGCTGGTTAGCTGGTTTTAATAGGTTCTATCTGCTTTAACTGCTGGTTAGCTGGTTTATATCTGTTTCTATCTGCTTTAACTGCTGGTTAGCTGGTTTATATGTTCCTATCTGCTTTAACTGCTGGTTAGCTGGTTTATATGTTCCCTGCTTTAACTGCTGGTTAGCTGGTTTATATGTTTCTATCTGCTTTAACTGCTGGTTAGCTGGTTTATATGTTTTCTGCTTTAACTGCTGGTTAGCTGGTTTATATATGTTCTATCTGCTTTAACTGCTGGTTAGCTGGTTTATATATGTTTCTGTCTGCTTTAACTGCTGGTTAGCTGGTTTATATATGTTTCTATCTGCTTTAACTGCTGGTTAGCTGGTTTATATGTTCTATCTGCTTTAACTGCTGGTTAGCTGGGTTTATAATTGTTTACTATCTGCTTTAACTGCTGGGGACTGCATTGTGCATCTCCTCTCATGCTTTGCACATCTTCGCACATTGTTTCACCGTAAGTGAACGTTGTGTATGGATTGCACCCCACCTCACCTGCTATAGGAATTTAGACATTGTACGGTACATTGTGTCTCTGCTCAGTCCATGAGCCGCCCTAACCCGACCCCCAAATAAAGTGTCCAGGGTAACACATATCCACGCCTCACTAATTTCTTTGAATAGGATGATGAGGAAGATAAAATATATGAAATGACTAAAACCTAAAACTAAACTAAAACTAAGCATTCAGAAAAAAACGATAAACTAATAAAAACTAACAAACCTGCTCCTAAAAACTAATTAAAACTAACTGATAAGAGAAAAAAAAGTCAAAACTATTAAAACTAAACTATAATTAAAAATCCAAAACTATTATAACCTTGACTCCTACCCCCAATTACTATTCCTTATGATCACTATATAGTGATTATTATTTTGGCATGAATATCAATAAATAATAATAATAATAATAACAACAATAACAATAATAGTAGTATAACAATATCATACATCCTTTTCCTATATACACTGATATGATAATACCCATTTACAACTTATCCTTCCAGATATTAATAAAAACTAAAAACAAAACAAACAAAAACACATATATAATACAATACTCTATATGTCCTCTATAGTAATATAGTAATAATATTTTCATATATCCATATTTAAACTAGATATTATCAGCACATATGTGGCAAAGCCCCACTATGAAAAACAACCGGACCCCCCCCCGGCCCTTCCTCTGTGTATTTTGTAAAAATCGTTTGTTTGTATTTGTTTTTAAACTGTTTGATGTTCGGACATTGTTTCAGCTCCACACTCAGTCTGTTCCATAGTCTTACAACCATAATATAGTATAGTATAATGTAATATAAGATATAAGACAAGATAGTGTAATATAATATGATACAACATAATACAACATCATATAATATCATATTATATAATAAAATATAGCATAATTAGTATAGTATAATGTAGTATAAGGTATAAGATAATATAATCTAACATCATTAATATCATATAAGATATAGCATAATATAGTATAAAGTAACATAATATAGTATAATATGATATAGTATAGTACAATGTAGTGTTGTGCCATATATCTTTTTTTTTCTTTAGATACATAAAATCTGTCATGTCATTCACTCAAAGGGTCATTTTACATTAATTTATGTATTTCCTGAACCTGTTTTCAGGAATGCAAACAAATTTGGGCATGCTCATTCTAGATTTGTTTGTTTTTTTGTGTCTTTTCATATTGATGGGATTAGTTTGATAATATGATAATATGTTTAAGTGCTGGTGTCATTTTCATACAGTGTACTGTTGGTGACTGTAGTGGACAAAATTTTACAAATCTCAAATATTATCTTGAAATATTTGCAGAAAAATCTTTTTTGTTGTTGCAAAAGGTGATGCTGCATCAGCCAGACACAAATTACTGAATTTTTTCGTTTATTGTTAGCAAGAAAAGTAACCAACTAAATAGTTGACAGTTTCAACATGCCATGTCCTGGATGTGTTCATTATCTGCTGAAACATCCAGTTTTGACCTTGATGGAACTGAGCATGTGCAGAAGGGAGCATGTGGGTTTGGAGACTGGAACGATATTCGGCACAGTTCAGTGACTTAACAGTGATTCTTGATGAACTGGTAACACAATGTATGGGGTGAACAAATACATTTTACCACCACTGTACTGATATTAGGCAAGGAAAAGAGTGCTGATAAATGTTTTTAGTTCTTTTTCTCTTAACTTTCTAACTTAGTAGATAAATTACTTCATACAGTCATGGAAAAAATGATTAGACCACCCTTGTTTTCTCCAATTTCTTGTTCATTTTAATGCCTGGTCCAACTAAAGGTACATTTGTTTGGACAAACTACAAAAATAGCTCATAGTAGTTTAATTTCAAAGCTGATATCTGTCCATTTTCCATGTTTTCTTGATAAAAACCAAATCAACTTCAGTTCTTCCATAATATCTATGGCATTGTACTGACAAAAACAGTGCTTTTAGACATCCATGTTTCTTTCTTATCTGTTTTAGTCACATGATACACACAGGAGTTAGGACTGGATTGCATAACCATTTTTTTTAATGACTTTTGATGGTCTAATAATTTTTTCCGTGACTGTATATGCACTTTATTATACAATGTCTGTGTAGTAGGTTCTCATTTGTCCAGGTCATGGTTCTTCTTGGTAGTTCTTCTCAGTTCAACTGGACTGGTTTAACTCTTATAATAAATTTTGAAAATGTATTATTCGTATCAGTACCAACATTGCTTTACAACATAGGGCTCATCTAGTTCTTGTTCTCTATCAGAACCACAGTAAAACTAAATAATTTTTTTATTACTTTTGGAAGATGAGATTGAAGAAAAATCATAAGAGGGAATTGTAGATGTTCATCTAAAATGGACTTCTCTCTCTAATGATGTGAACGTACTTTGTGTGTTTTAGAATGTTTGTTAGCAGGAACTGTTTACGATGTGTAGTGTTACTGTGACATGCTGGTATTGATGATGATGATGATGATGATGACTCGCAGGGAGAGGAAGAGGCGGGAGCAGGAGAGGAAGCTGGGTCAGATCCGGGCCAACCCTGTCATGCCCGTCCAACCTCACAACAACGGAGGGTCCATGCCCCCCCCACACCACCAGCCCCCCCTGGCCTCCGTAGCCCCGCCCCAGCCCTACCTCCCTCCGCAGCCCCAGCCCCAGCCGCCCCCATCCAGACCGGAGAAGCTGGCCAGCCTGCCTCGGTCGGCCGTCCCACCCCCTGCCAGTGCCTCCACCCCGCCGGTAAATAACACACTGCACTTCACGTTCATGTCTTAAGAGTCAAAACACAGTAATGTCCCATCAGAGAGCGACTTTAATTGTTTGCCATTCCAGCATTTATTTCAGTATAAAGTAGCTCTTTGTTTTGGATATCCCTTATGGTCCAACTAAAGCAAAAATGAATTTAAAAGTAAAAATATGGGTCATTTAGCAACACTAATCTGTCAAATTGTCTCTAAAATGTCCCATCAGAGAGACTTCGAATACCGTGTTTGACCCAAATCTCAGTGTCTCAACTCAGGTTTGTTAACCCTTTAGGCATTGGAGTTTTTATATATATATATATATATATATATATATATACATATATATCAGTTAGGATATCAAGATTTCAAAATTACAGATCTGACAACGACAATTGGAAACAACTGCACAGATTTAAGAGTAAAAGCAGGAATTGGTTAGAACATCATAACCAGTGTTTTTCCTCCCATTCTTAGACATTCCATTCATCACTTAAGCCAAATAAACAATGAATTAATTTACTGTTCATTAATGAAATAGCATACTTTCTTGCAGGTGCACATTCAAACTTGGGGAAGATGTTGATTGAAATATGAATATGCAGCGTTCTTTGTCAAATATAGGATCCATATCGGAGTTATATAAGCACACTGAAGTCTGCACTAAAAGCCCAGACAGTGACACTATGACATGTGCGATCATATTTATTTATTTACTCCTAACTTGTTAACTGAAATATGCAAGGTTTTTTTTTTTTTTTTTTTTTAACTGACCGACTGCTAAATTGAGCCTTAGAATATTTAATTTAGGTATCAAGATTTCAAAAAGCTGTATCTTGGAAGTGTTTAGAGATGAAGTTTTGCTGTAAATGACAAAAATATTCAGTATGATCCAAATTTTATGGTAGGAGTAAATGCACTCATCTAATTTGCATATTGTGACATCACAGGGCTTCGGCCATATTGGATTGCGTAACTTTCAGTAACTTTGAACGTATTTACATGGAAGTTTTCTTTGTTTTTGTTTTTTCATCATCTTATCCTTAAAATGAATGAACTAAAACATTAGTAGAAAGTAAAATGCTGTAGGTTTTAGTATCTTTTTATCCAAATCTGTCCTTAATTATCCAAACTAAAACTAAATAAACTTTACTTTGTTACTAAACCAGCTCAGGACCACACCTTTAAACTGGATTTTCTTTTTGACTTTGAATAGAAACATGCCCTGAAATGGTGTTAGGATTGAAGGGGCATGTATCTGCCATCTATTGGTGGGAGGTGTCAACAAGATGTGGCAACTTTATCTGGAGCTATTATGGTCTGTTTCAATCAGTTATGTTGCTTGTCGCGATATTAATAAATAAATGTAATGTTTTTACAGGCATGGACACGGTGATCAGGGAGCTGCTCCCACAGCAGCAGCCGAGGACCATCGAGAGACGAGACCTGCAGTACATCACCATCAGCAAGGAGGAGCTCACGTCCAGCGACAGCTTGTCTCCAGACCCCTGGAAGAGAGACGCCCGAGAGAAGGCTGAGAAACAGCAGCAGCTTCACATCGTCGACCTGCTGGACAAGGAGATCCAGGAGCTCCAGGTAGGACTTGGACTAAATAATGTGCTGGATGTGTTCATTTATCAAAATGTCAAAAGAAAGCATTCATTTACACACATGATAACACTGAGCCCGTTTATATGATCATATAAATCTGACAACTGAGTTCGACACCCTTGTTTTAGTTTATTATCAGGTTTCTTTCCGAGTGCATACAGTAGCGGAAAAAATTATTAGACCACCCTTGTTTTTCTTCAATTTCTTGTTCATTTTAATGCCTGGTCCAACTAAAGGTCCAATTGTTTGGACAAATATAATATAGAACAACAAAAATAGCTCCTAGTAGTTTAATTTCAGAGCTGATATCTATCCATTTGCATATTTTCTTGATAATAAACGAAATCACTTCAGTTCTTCCATCAATATCTATGGCATTGTACTGACAAAAACAGTGCTTTTAGACATTCCATGTTTTCTTTTCTGTCTGTTTTAGTCACATGATACACACAGGAGTTAGGACTGGATTGCAGAACTATTGTTTTTGATTAATTTTGATGGTCTAATAATTTATTCCGCGACTCAAACTTTCGTCTTATTATTGTTCACATTTGACTACATCACTTCCATTTTCTATGATTTCTTATTATTCTTTTACCACTTTTTTATTTAGTACTGTCTGACTTTTTGCAATTGTCCTGTTGTAAATATATATTCTGTATAGTTACTACTATTATTAATTTTTTTTTATTTTATATTTTTGCACTGTCTTGTTTTTTGCTCTGTCTTTATGCATGTACGCTTTTTTCTTGCACTTTATTCTATTGCTGCATTGATCATTGAATTTCCTTGTTATGGGATCAATAAAGTCTGATCTAATTTCTTCAAGTACTTTCTAATGTGCATTTACCTGTTTTTTTCGCTACTGTTTTTACTACTGTTTTCTTTCCTTGTTGTCTTACAATATCTCTTAAACATACATTCGCTTTTGTGCTGCGACTGGAACTTTAATTTCCTGATGGATCAATAAAGTTCTATCTAATCAGCTACTTTATCATTATTATTGCTATTTTATATCACTTTAGTCACTTTATCAAACTTGTTTATGTTTTTTATCTCTTTATTTTTCTATTATATTGATGCATACTTTCTTGTACAGCTGCACATACTTGATTTTCTCCCTTGGGGGATCAATAAAGTATATTTTATCTTCTCCTAATCTAATCCTACTATATAATGCACGTTTCGGCCCCTCCCCGTGTCCGTCCCATCGATGTCCGTCCCATCGATGTTGCAAAAGCTCGGGACACGGGAGGGCATACGGGTGCAATGCCGCTGTTGCACCACGGGAGGGCGCTATTGCATGATAGCGCCACGGGTAGAATGCGGCAAGTGTAATCTAAAACAGGTTTATTTGAGTTGTTTGTCACGCTCAGTTCTGATCCTGTTTCGTTCCCAGGCCAAACCTGAGCGAACGGCGGAGGAGAGCGACCGCCTCAGGAAGCTGATGCTGGAGTGGCAGTTCCAGAAGCGACTGCAGGAGTCCAAGCACAGCGACGAAGATGAGGAGGAGGAGGACGACGAGGACGTGGACACCATGATGATCATGCAGAGGCTGGAGGCGGAGAAGAGAGCCAGGGTAAGACGAGAGGGGGAACCCATGAAAGAAATGGAACGGGTGGAAGAAGATCATTGGTAGAGAAGAGAGAAAAACGCAGCGACTTAAAAGTCACAGAGTAGAAATAAAATGTCCGACCTCTGTTTTTCATGTAACATCACCCATCAGCCCGGAGTTCAAAGGTCAGATCGGAAACAAGGCTGATGGGGAGAAAAACAGAGGCGCTCTTTCAAACGCTAAAAGAGGAAACGGATTCCTCTGTGGCAGCACTTCCACTATGAATGTCCCGCAATGTGCATCTGCAACATGCTTCTGTCATCGCTTTGCCATGCTGAGCTGCTTAAAATCTGATTGGCTGCAGGGGTGGATGGGAGGGGTCGTGGGAGGGGCTGACAGGGCAGGATGTTTTAATGCTGCATTCACATCGTATGGAAACTGTGACTCCGTATTGAAGAAAATGTTTCGTTTATGACAAAATATCTGAAACGCTGGCTCAAAGTGACGTTTTTTTTTCTCCCAGTTTTTCCTTTTTCTATATAATGCAAATGCAGCATTAAGCGCCGTGTTACTCTGCAACAGTGAACCATGACCATAATGTCGCTGGGCCCATTTCAGCAAGACTCCACGTCCAGAATGGATGTTACAGACGCTTTTCTATGAATTTGTTAATTCACTCAGAATTATCACACACACGAGTTGATATAATCTGTCAGAACATGTGTATTTTATGGCACCTGTAATTTATACCAGTTCAGTTGAATGGACCCGTGATGCTTCATTAACAAACTGCTGTCCCACAACCAAATAACACAGGGGCGTCAAACTCATTTTATTTTAGGTTCCACATTCAGCCCAATTTGATCTGAAACAGGCCGGACCATTAAAATGATAACATATTAACCTATAAATAATGTCAACTCCAAACTTTTCTCTGTGTTTTAGAGTGAAAAAGCTAGAATTACATAATGAGAGTATTTTAATCAACAAAATGTGAATAATTACACATTATTGTGTAACCTGAAATTTCTCAGGCAAATTAAGTGAAATTTTAACAATATTCTGCCTCAGTTTATTATTTACACATGTACGTTACAACTTACAGATCACAGAGGATCTACAAATGCACCAAACATTTAATAACAGGCAGAATATTGAGATATTAGTGGCTTTTCCGTTGGACATCTGTGCAAAATGTTACTAAATGTCAAAAAAACAGAGGTGCGTGATGTTGGTTTTTCCATTAAGTCACAAATGCGATGATTTGTTTATTTTATGCCGCGAGATGACACGAGAAGTCATTCCATAAACATGGCGACAAACGTAAATATGGCGTTGATTTACAGATATATTCATTACTATTATATATTACCCCTCTATTCAGTACTAAATTTAAAAATGATAGGGTTTCCTGGTGTTTCTTTTAAAACTCTTCCTCTTCACTTGTTGTAATGTCCGGAGCGTGCGGAAAAAGGTCTTCCCATTGCAGTTTTGCATGATATTCCAATTTCACTAATCCGAAGAACCACCTCTTGCCAGCGCGAAAACTTTTCATGGAAAGACTAGAGTTGGGGCGAAATTGTCATTTTTCCATTAGATACATTTTATGCACAAGTTACATTCGCGCAATTTGAGGGTCAGTGGAAAAGCCACTATTGAGACATTTCAAACAAAGAGAAATATTTGTAGTTGTCATTATTTATTGTTTATCATGATCGTATTTTACTGGTCTGAGCCACTTGACATTGACTTGGTCTGTATGTGGAACCTGAACTAAAATGATTTTGACCCCTTTAACTAATATCTGTTAATTTCGTCAGTGTAATTTTTGCTTTTCATGGGCCGGATTGGACGCTTTGGCGGGCTGGTTTTGACCCACGGGCTGTATGTTTGGCACCCCTGAAATAACATTTAAAAGCATTGAGTGTGGAAAACTTAGATACTAGATGTTAACTATTGAAACCCATTATAACATCTGAAATAAGAGCAAGTTCATTTTCTATCACGTCCAAAAATGACCTTCATTTTACTCCAGATGAATTTTCAGTCTTGAGGATTGATTCACCTTTGACAGGTTTACATAATTTGATTTTTCTAGATGCAAACTGCATTTTCTGCCACAATTATTAGCTCATTACTTTGTTTCTTAAAGTTATTGACTGATTTTTGGACAAGTTGAGCTCAAAGTGATAGGATTGAGACTGATTTCTGCACAAAACATGTAAAATTGCTTTGGTTAAAAACAGTCAATGGAATAAAAATCACAGTTTCAGTAGTGACATGACATTTTTAACACATGATTTTTTTAAAACAGTCTTTTTATTCAACATTTTCAAAATCATAACAGTCCAGCACAGTACATATACAGGTTGTGTGAAATATAGAGCAAATCTAAAATACGTCCACAGTATTGATCTCAAAAGTCCTTATTGGGTCTATTTCAGGCAGTTGTCTGAGTTTCCAGATACTCCAACACTTTGCCAGACTTTGCTGTAAAGACATCCTTCTCATCGTTAATGTAAAATCTGTCTTTCCAGAGAAATATAGTGTGATATCAAAGACTGAAGGAGGTTCTTCTACTATACATTTGGTCACCACAACCTTTTGGCCCAGCATTAACACGTCATTTTATTTAATTTTTTAATATATGTAAAAATTAACACATCATTTTTCCATAAAGCCTCATATTCTTTTAACAAAATTTGAATAGAACACGTTATTGAGCTCCACATAAAAAATAAAAAAAATCTAGATAATTCTAATAACGGCAACAGAAAAATGTGTAAAATGACAATATCATTTTCATCTATTGAAACACAGAGGTTTATTTGTCAGAATCACCAAATATCCTTTAAATTATTAATTAAAATGAAACTAGATTAGAGATATGAATCTTTCTGCTCTGTTTATTTGGTTGTGGGACCGCAGATTACACAGATTTGGTGAAATTGTCTTTTATAAATGGGAAGATGAGTTCTTGTTTGTGTTTACGGGGGGCTGGTTGTGTCTGACTGGGTGCAGCGGTGACTGTAGATTATGGGATGTTTCAGGGTGTGGTAGATGTTTTCGAGGCATGTTTTTTTTCCTCCTTACTTTTGCTCTTAAAAATACAAACATTGAGCCGTATGGTGGGATGGTGGTTGTGTGAATTTGGGTGAAGGAGCTCATAACAAGCCACAAATGAACACAGCAGAGAGAGAGAAAAAAAAAAAAAAAAACTTCAGTAATGTTTTCACTTTACTGTATGTCCTCCTCCCTTCTCTGATTTCTCCTCAGTTTCTCCCTCCTCCTCCTCCTCCTCCTCCTCTCCTGCCCTTCTTTTATCTAGTTTTATTAATATCTCTTGCTCCCCTCCCCTCCCGTCCCGTCCTCAGTATTTGGGTTTGTTTTCTCCTTTTCCTTCCTCCGTTCTCTCTGTTTTTGCCATCTCTCCCCCCCTCCCTCTCCCTCTCTCTCACTCTCTATTCTCTTCTTGTCGTTCTTCAGCAGCAGACTGCTGTCCCAGCTATCTCTGTTCTAGACTTGGTATGTTCTTCCTGTTAATGACGAGTATCCTCCCCCTTCCCCACATCCCTCCCTGTTTTCTGTCTGGGCTGCCCACCTGCCCGTGTTTCCTATTCGTCTCCCCCCCACCCATCTGGACTACTGTCGTCGTTTCATTGGGCGGGAGGCGGGGAGGGGGGCGGGGGTTCAGAGCCAGGTGCTGAGCCACGATTGGCTGTCCCAGGATGCTTGATGTGGTTTTGGCTGGGGAAGCTGTCCATCTCTTTGTCCACTCAAAACACCTGCTGTTGGGGGGGGGTTAAACCGGTGATTAGACTCAAAATCCTGTTGTTTCCAAAAGCGCTGAAACTGATGGGATTCCAGTCAGCAGACGTGTTTTGAGTGCATACGGAGGTGACGCCTGCATGGCTGAATGCATCACAGGGGGCGTCCAGGTTGAGATCCATGCATGACGGTCGGGACGGACGAGTCCTGGTGTCCATTCATTTGTCCACCCATCCATCCATCCATCTGTGTGTGCACAGCTGAGCATTTGTCTATTCTGTTTAAAGGGTCAGTTCACTACAAAAACAAAAACGTTTTCCACTTCACATTATTAAACCCTGCAGGTAGGGATGTAACCATATGAAAATGTCATATCACGGTTATCATTATTATCACGGTATTGTTGAAATGTGCTCGAAATGTTCAGAAAGTACTAATACCCACACTGAAATAATTTAACCAAGTTGTATTTCGAAAAAAAAAAAACTAACTAATAATAATAATATAATAGGCACAATGTACTTTCTGTTGCAGAAACATTCAAATATTAACATGTAAACATCAAACATACACATGTGCATTCAAGATGACACCTTATGGCCATTGTTTGACTCTTTTTCATATCAAGTTTGAGTTGTTCTAGTTTCTTTTTCATAGATAGATAGTCTGTCTCTGTCTGTGCGCTTGAATTTCCCTCGGGATCAGTAAAGTATCTGTCTATCTATGTATCTATCTTGAACCAGGTCTCTCACTCTCTCTCTTTCTCTTTCCAAGTGCGATAATCAAGCACGGTTATCAAGATAATAAGAATTTAAATGGTAATGCTAACCATCAGGAATTTTATTGCGGTTTATCGTTATACTGGTAATCATTACATCCTTACCTGCAGGTTATTCTGGATATCATTGAATTTTATTTAACCTTTATTTAATCAGAAAAAAAGACTCGTCGTTACAGAAAATCGTAATAATAATAATACATTTTATTTATAGGAGCCTTTCTTGGCACTCAAGGACACCGTACAGTAAACAAGGAGAAACAACCAATAAAACAGAGTAGATTTCATCCATACATCCACTCTAAAAACATACATAAAACACTGTACTAATAACATACGTATAAAACAATTTAAGTAAAATAAATGCTTTTGTCATATTTGTCATACAAATATGTCATACAATATTTTATGTGGAACAGTTCTGCATTAACCTATCAAAGTATTTAGATTTATGTCAAATAGTTCATTGATTGCTCACTTAAATTATACCAAATGGGTTTAACTGTAAGGAATTAATAGTTTTATTTACACTGAATAAATACATGTTAGAGTTAAATTTTAAAAAAACAAGTCAAATGCATTACCTTAGATACATTTCTGAGTCAAATCAGACACATTTTCATTGTCCCTGGTGTTAAAAAACACTGAATCCCATGATGCAACACTCCTTCAGGACAGTGATGAAAATGACATGTTGTGTGTGTGATCAAATATTTGTGTTCACCCCTCAAAAAAAAAAAAACAATGCCCGCGTCACCTGTAATTTGTCATTTTTAGTGCATTTATGGTGATGTTTATCTTCTATGCTCTCGTTTGCACAGGCATCCAGTTTAAAAACTAATCAGATCATGGACAGAGCTGCTTGTTTTATGCATTTTGACATTAAAAAACATTATTCAGTCATTTTTCAGTTTGTGTTAACTTTACATTCAGTCTTTAACCTTAGATTAACCTTTAAAGCACTGTCATGATCCAAAACATATAACACTGGTCAACAACAAATTTATTGTTTAAGTTTTTTGAGCTGATGTAGGATCATTCTGGTGTGCTGAATCCAAAAATCACATTAATTTTGCTCAGTCAGGTCAACTTTCTGAACTATGCTACATATTGGCTTTTTAACATTTTTGCTTACATTTATGGGCATTTTTACATCATATGATACAAAATTCTTTCATATTTCTTGCAATAAACGAGTTCTGAAGATTTTACTGTTGCCAATTTATGATGAATGTTTTTTTTAATATTACAGGTGAATGAAATGGCTTCGACTAGAAGATCTTGCAAAAATAAGCCTGATGTATTCTGCTACATCTGCGCTGAATACATAATAAATAATAAATGCATCCTGTTAGAAAATGATTTTTTTTTCTCTTAAAACCTATTTTGGGTGAGAAGTATATAAAAAATCATCTGATAAAGTCACAAAAATGTAATCAATTTTGTGAGAAGTTAAAATTTTTCAAAATCAAATTAGCAAAAAAACCTGACCTGATTGAGAAAAACAGATGTCATTTTTGGATTCAGCGGTGCAAAATGGTCCGAATTCAGCTGAAAAAACCTAGACAACTTGCAAAAAACATTTTAAAACAATTAATCCAAATAATGACCCCGGACACTGAGCCCTGCCTTCAGTTCCACTCAGTTTTCTTTGTCCTGGTTCCAGTTCTGATAAGTGGAAGAATGTTTTTGTGTATTTTTAGGTGAACTGAACCTTTAACCACCATTCAGCCAAAAGAAAGAGTCTGTTTGTTTTGTGTATCACCAAATTCCTCTGAGTTTACTGTGTTGCGATGTACGTATTATTGTCAGAGTGTTTCTGCAACAGCCTGTGAACCTTTCAGTTACTTTGGGTGCGTTTGATTTCCTCTCCTCTTCAGAGGTGTTTTCTAACAGATCGACTGCACCTGAGGTGACTGAACGCTGGTCTTTGTTTTCTGCTCTGCTCCGGGCGCTGCTGGTGTTTTTGCATGTTGTTGTCGTTGTTGTTGTCGTCGTCTGCATGTTGAGCGGTGTGTCTGCGTGTGCTGTGTGTTTGCAGTGCACACTGCTCCTCCCTCCTGGAGCAGTCCTGTGAGACAAATCCAGCGTACTTCACATTACACAGAATATGTTAGTCAACATTAGTGTCTGAGCAGTTTAACGGAGTCACCAGATGTGGGTAAATGTACTCAGATGAAAAAAAAAAAAAAAAGACAAAAGTATGTGGACATGTTGAATTTAGGTGTTTCTTTTCTAACAGGGGTCCAGGATACAAAACAATAATGACTAATGTCAGAATATAGTTTTATATTGGGATAAATATCATTACATTGATTAGTATGGTTTAAATTGTGTTCTTTGTTTCCAAAAAATCTCAGAGATGGTTTTTATTTAAATTCTCTCAATATCGTTGTTTTTTTTTTTAAATCCATGACTGATTTTAAATGTTCTACCTCTAAATTTCTAAAATATTTTTCATGCTCTGACTGTAAATAATAACCATTACTTTCTTCACATCTCATTGTGGAAGAAAAATCTCCCATTAAACTTTAAGGAAATATTGATGTTTATAAACTATATGGACATAAATATTGGGACGCATCATGTCCACAGCTGTAAGATGTCCTGTTCATGAGGATTTGAGATAAAAACATCAATATTTCCTCAATAAAAGTGAGATATAAAGAAAGTAGATGTTTAGTTGTGGTAGAAAATTATTTACAGTCAGAGCATGAAAAATATTTTAGAAATTTAGAGGAAGAATATTTGAAATCATAGTCATAGATATATTAAAAAAAACTCAATGTTGCAAGAAATTATGTAAAAACCATCTCTGAGGCATTTTAGAAGCAGAGATAACAATTTAAACCAAACTAACTAGTGCAATGTAATGATATTTATCCCAATGTAAAACTATATTCTGACTTTTGTCATTATTGTTTTGTATCCCAGACCCCTTTTAGAAAAAAACCACCTGAATTCAACGTGTCCACATACTTTTGTCCACGTAGTGTAAATGTATGGGCTTCCTCTGACATGACTGCGATACTGACTGTGTGTTTGCATGTGTGACTGTCTTTGCGTGCCTCTGGCCATGTCGTTCTCTGTGTGCGTGGCGTCTCATCAGTTGCAGGACGAGGAGCGACGGCGTAAACAGCAGCTGGAGGAGATTCGTAAGCGGGAGGCGGAGGAGCGAGTGAAGCAGGAAGAGGAGAGGAGGTGGAGGGAGGAGGAGAGAGCCAAACGAGAGGCCGAGGAGAAGGTCGGTTCAGACGCTTTAACACAACTTCAACCGCAGCATGTTTAATTTCATACATGACAGCGATATGTGTCGGTACATATATGTGTGTCTGAACAAATGTCAGGTTTCGACTTTTATTTTTCTGCCAAAAAGCACAAACAGTGTCATTTTTTAGACCTGTCCTTATCAGTGTGAAACTTTTAGAATATTGTATTGAGTTACATTACGATTTACAGTTATATTGTTTTAAAATGCAGCCCAATTTACATGTAATAATATTAAAACCAAATCTAGTGCCTAGTATAGCAAACATACATAATGTAAGTTGGTTAAAACAGAAGCTGAACTAACTAAAGAAAATGCTTTATTATGCATCTTTTTGTCAACTTTCTGCTTGAAATGACGCAAGTGCATCTAGGATTAAAAAAAAATCCCAAATGAAAAAACTTCAAAAATGGAAGTTAGCAGATTTGGCTTCATTACATAAAAAGA
This sequence comes from Sphaeramia orbicularis, assembly GCF_902148855.1. NCBI lineage: Eukaryota > Metazoa > Chordata > Actinopteri > Kurtiformes > Apogonidae > Sphaeramia > Sphaeramia orbicularis. Next base: position 45,685,745 of record NC_043979.1, on the reverse strand, counting down.
GGTTAAATAAGTTTGTAAAATATAAATAAATGTAATATTCAGCTTCATAAAGACATATTAGTTTAGTTAACAAAACATACAGAGCCAGTTTGTCACTCTTTTTCTTTAAGTTTTAAAGAAAAAAAGACTAAATGGCTTTTTCTCAAGTCCTTACATCAAATCCACACATTGTTGCTGTTAAGTGCTCATTGGGAAAATGCATGTCAAATATATAATTTCATATATTTTATCAATTAAAATGACCAAAACTTCAAAAAGGAAGTTATCAGATTTGACTTCATTACATAAAAAGAGGTTAAATGACTTTATAAAGTATAAATAAATGTAATATTCAGCTTCATAAAGACATACAGTCGCGGAAAAAAGTTATTAGACCATCTAAAGTCATCAGAAACAATGATTTAGCAGTCCAGTCCTAACTCCTGTGTGTATCATGTGACTGAAACAGAAAAGAAAACATGGAATGTCTAAAAGCACAGTTTTTGTCAGTACAATGCCATAGATACTGATGGAAGAACTGAAGTGATTTTGCTTATTAACAAGAAAACATGTTAAATGGATAGATATCAGCTCTGAAATTAAACTACTATGAGCTGTTTTTGCTGTTCTCGTTACATTTGTCCAAACAAACGTACCTTCAGTTATACCAGGCATTAAACTGAACAAGAAACTGAGGAAAACAAGGGTGGTCTAATATTTTTTTCCACGCCTGTATTAGTATAGTTAACAAAACATACACAGCCAGTTTGTGTCACTTTTTTCCCATAAGTTTTAAAGAAAAAAAGACTACTTCTTCTTTTTTTCCAAGTCTTCAATTAAATCCATGTTACTGTTAAGTGCTCATTTGGAAAATGTATGTCAAATTCATAAGTTCTTATTTTTTGTAAATTAAAATGACCAAAACTTCAAAAAGGAAGTTATCAGATTTGGCTTCAGGGTTAAATAACTTTATAAAGTATAAATAAATGTAATATTAAGCGTCATAAAGACATATTAGTAGAGTTAACACAACATACACAGCCAGTTTGTGTCACTTTTTCACTTAAGTTTTAAAGAAAAAAAGACTTAATGGCTTTTTATTAAGTCCTTAAATTAAATCCATGTTGCTGTTTGGAAAAATAGATGTCAAATACATGAGTTCTTATTTTTTGTAAATTAAAATGACCAAAACTTCAGGAAAAAAGTTATTAGATTTGATTTCTTTACATAAAAAGAGATTAAATGACTTGATAAAATATAAATAAATGTAATATTCAGCTTCATAAAGACATGTTAGTATAGTTAACAAAACATACACAGCCAGGTTGTGTCACTTTTTTCCTTAACTTTTAAAGAAAAAAAAAGACTTAATTGCTATTTATTAAGTCCTCACACTAAATCCACACGTCGCTCTTTGGGAAAATAGACTTAATGTTAGTTTTTTTGTCACTAGATTTCAGTCTTTTTAATCTAATAATGTGTCATTATTTATAAAAATGATTCAGTTTGGTTTGATAATTAACCTGTCTTGTTCTTTCTTCATTAGCCTTTGATAAGACGCGGTCAATGTAAAATAAATAAATAAGTATTTTGGATTCCGCAAAACGACCAGTGGTCCGATCACGTGTCCACCCGCCCATCTTTGTCTCACGTGTTAAATCAAACATACATTATTTTGTGCGTGTGTCGTCGTTCTGGTGTTTGTTCCGTTGGATTCGAATAAACCAGCGATCGGACCACTGCTCGTTTTCAGAACGGAAATCAAGAATCGTTTATCGACTTACGTTTATCTGTTAGACTTTAAAGTACGAATTGGACAAAAGCAACAATGACAGCTTTATTAACATGTGTATGACATCATGTTTAAGATTGTTTTGATGTATTTTTCTGATATTTATTTGTTTTTGTTTTTTTACTGTTTAAAATGTCCAATTGCATGTCCTCATCCTGTGCACCCCCCCACCCTATGTGATGTTTTTGCCGTGTCATGTCTGTATTGTGCCCCCACCCACCTTGAGCATGGGACTCCCATCATGTTGTTGTTGTTGTTGTTATTGTTGTCAGTGTACGTCAGGAAATTCAGTTGGGTTTTTTTTGGGGTAGACGTTATGATTTGGTCAGGTTTTGTTTCAGTTTTTTTTGTTGAATTCATTTATTTTTTTGTTACCATTCCATTCAGCATCGCTTCAGAAAATACTTTTAGGGAATGCCGCCCACCCTGCCACTCCTCCCAAAACCACATGCTTTATATTCAGGTCATTCACACACACACACACACTCATAAATACACATATATAAACCCACCACCCTGCCTCATGCCCACCCTCAGCCATCCATACTCCACACATTCACCCACTCATCGAAAAACCCACGCACCCACTAATCCCTCCCAGTTTCTTCAGATTCCACCCGCTGAATCAGGGTTATCGGGGGCGAGGACCTCGACCGCACACGAAAACGGACCAAAAAAATGACGTCTTGACACCGGCGGCGGCGTCACAGAAGCACATGTGACCCGGAGCAGCTGGTCCGGCTCCAAACCCAGAAATCTAAACACAAGTCGCCCCCACCCGCCCCACCCGCTGTGGATTCATGTGTGAGCAGCTCACAGCTCAGGGTGGGCCGGGATCACAGACCTGCCCGCAAAAACCATTTAACACACACACACACACACACACACACATATGGACACACACAGCGATGGTGGTAGACAGGGTGGTCCAGTGGGCGGAGCCAGGCCACGGTACAGCCAATCCAGTCCTAGTGTCAGACCACGATCAGCGTCAGGGGTTTGAAGAGGTTTCGTCTCAGATTTGTTGGAAGCTCAGAATAGATTTTGGCTCAGTTTAGTAGAAAAATACAACTTTATTAACTGTATTTTGTCACCGATAGAACAATAGAGTCTTTATTTTTTACTATTATCCTTATTGTCAGGCCAAGGAAGACCAGTTCGATCCATCTGAGTCCAGGGGCTTCTGCTGTAAAACTGTTAAATGCAGAGAGTTTGGCATTTTGTTCAATAGAATAGAATAGAATAGAATAGAATAGAACAGTCTGTTCTATTCTATTCTATTCTATTCTATTCTATTCTGCTAACCCTAATAGAATAGAATAGAATAGTACAGGGCAGAATATTATAGAACAGAGCAGAATAGAATAGAATAGAATAGAATAGTAGAACAGAGCAGAATAGAATAGAACAGAGCAGACTGTTCTATTCTATTCTGCTCTGTTATATTCAATTCTATTCTTCTCTTCTATTCTCTTCTGCTCTGTTCTATTCTATTCTGTTCTATTCTATTCTTCACTGTTCTATTCTAGAAATAGAATAGAACAGTCTGTTCTATTCTATTCTATTCTATTCTGCTAACCCTAATAGAATAGAATAGTACAGGGCAGAATATTATAGAACAGAGCAGAATAGAATAGTAGAACAGAGCAGAATAGAATAGAACAGAGCAGACTGTTCTATTCTATTCTGCTCTGTTCTATTCTGTTCTTCTCTGTTCTATTCTATTCAATTCTATTCTTCTATTCTCTTCTGCTCTGCTCTGTTCTATTCTATTCTGTTCTATTCTATTCTTCACTGTTCTATTCTAGAAACAGAATAGAATAGAATAGAATAGAATAGAATAGAATAGAATAGCCTTTATTGTCAATGTGTGTGCAATGAAATTAAGAGTACTATTCCAGTCAGTGCAAACTATGAATAAAAAAAACTAATACATAAGAAAATCAGAATACAGCAAATATAAAATTCCAAAAAATAAAATAAGAATAAAATATATACGAATAAACACAATATTAACAACATGAACAGTATGTATATGTGAACAAAAAGTTATTTCTGCTGCTCGAGGTTAAAGTAATACGATAAATAAAAGTAGGTTAATTACATTACAGATATCATGTTTACAGATGAGGTAATGAAATAAAGTTTTATTATTTTTACATTTAGTGACATAAATATTCACATTATCATTTTATCCTGATGAGGTTACCACAATTAAGTGAAGCTTTTAGTATAATCACACGTAAAATCAGGACACAATACAGCCATGAACAACAAAAGACAATTTGTTTTTACATATTTTATATCTTAAATCTAGATCTATTTTCAGTCTTAAATAATACCTGAATTTAGATGAGATGAGATTAGATTAGATTAGATTAGATTAGAGCCCTCAGGAAATTGAGGTTCCAGTTGCAGCACAACAACGAATGTATACATATAAGAAATGTTACAAGAAAATAGTAATAACAATAAAAATATAAAAACAGTAGTAAAAAGAGGTCAGTTGCACATTAGAAAATACAAGTAGAACAAAGTTGTAATAATGAAATAATAATAATAAATAAAAATAATTATGTAATTATGTTATAATATAATTTGCACAGTATGTAATATATATGTGTATATAATTTATAATGAAGTGATAATAGTATTAGTAGCTGTAACAATAATATGCAAGTAATAAGTAATATAAGTAGTAATGATTATAAGCAGTAAAAAAAAAAAAGAATAATAACATAAACCAACAAACATTGCACACTAGAGTAAACAATAAACAATGTAGCAATGGCCAAAAAACAAAACCTCCTATCTACAAATTTTTAGAGTTTGAGTTTTCACATTAAATGGTGAGAACAAGGATGATATTGTTAACACATAATATAGAAAGAGAGTCTGAGAACAGTAGAATATGCTTGGATATCTTTAACAAAGAGCATGCTATAATAAAACTAAACTTTTTTTTTTGTTTGTTTCCTGAAAAAAGTGATTTTTTCAGATAGGTTTTGTATTCTGGCCATCGATAAACAACATTCCACCACAGTCCCACTGAACAGACATGGAGCACAGGTCTAAACTCCTCCTCATCCTCTACATTTAAAAATCAGAACTGAAAATAAACCACCAGTTTTACAACTGAAGCCCCTGATGGAGGGTCAGTTCGATCAGATCCGTAGGCATTTGTTTCCTCCGATGGTTCGTCAGATCAGCTGTAGTTAGAATCCGTACCTCTAGTAGAACCGTGTGATGGAGTCCCCTGGGTGTTTGTGTGGCTGATTGGCCCGTTAGCGACCTGTAGTGAGCTGAGAGCCAATCAGAGTGGAGCGTACTAACAGGTTGTCCCTCCCCCAGAGGAGACAGGAGGAGGAGTACTACACTCGCCTGGAGGCCGAGCGGCGCCGGCAGCACGAGGAGGCCGAGAGAAAGCTGCTGACGCCAGACGAGCCGGCCGGTCTGTATCGGCCCCCGCTGCCCCGGGATTACCAACCCCCCGCCCCGCACAACCCTACTAACACCCCCCCGCCCCCCCCACAGAGAAACACCTCCTACCTCAAAACCCAGGTCGCCTCCCCCGACACGCTCTACACCGCCAAGTTTGTCTCCTACGCGGGCGATGAGGAAGACGAGGAGGAAGCCACCACCAAAGCAGGGAGTGGCGGCGGCCAATCAGGTCAGGTGAAGCTGTCGGCGACCCGGAAGTCGTACGGCGACCTCCCGGCCTCCGTCTCGCCAAATCACAGCAAGCCTCAGCCGCCGCCCACTGCGCGCAAGCCCCGCCCTCTTTCTGACGGCATCTTCCTGTCTGGCTCGTTCCAGCCGCCAGTCAACAACTCCAACAGTACAGGCCCCCCCCTTCCTGCCAAACCCAGCTCCATGCCCCCCGGAGGCTTTAAAGGTAGAACCAGGGAGAGGAGAGCGGAGTCAGGAACGCCACAGCGCCCTCTACAGCTCCCATCCCTCCCTCGCATCCACTCACCTCTTCACTTCCGTAGTCGCTCCTTCATGGTTTAGAGCTGTCATGTGTTTGTTTTCACTTTGTTTTCAGTGCGGAGGCGTTCTGCCCTTCACCACCACCTTCTACTTTTTCCCCTCTTTACATGTTTGTCCACATTTTTTTCAATTTTTGTCGTCGATCAAGTTTTTATTTATCGTTTGTTTTTTTTTTTGTTGTTTTTTTTTATATGTGGAAATTTTCCTCCCTCTTTTCAGGCAAATCAGTATGTGTTTGGTTTTTTGTGTCCTGTCCGCGGGTGTAGCGCTGTTCGTTTACGTACCGGAGCGCACCTTTGACGCAATAAGTTGTGACTATTTCGAAGGTTTTAAAGCAGATTTACAGACAGCACGAATACATAGGACTTCATATCAGATTAGGTCAACCCATCACAAATCGCAAAATCAAAATTAATGCTTGATTGCTCAAATTATCGTGAATATACACTATGTGGACAAAAGTATTGGGACACGTTGAATTCAGGTGTTTCTTCTGCAAAACAACAATGATAAATGTCATAATATAGTTTTATATTGATATAAATATCATTGCATTGATTAGTTTGGTTTAAATTGTTATACCTCAGAGGTGGTTTTGACTTAATTTCTCTCAACATTGATTTAGTTTTTTTTATCCATGACTATGATTTTAAATGTTCTTCCTCTAAATTTCTAAAATATTTTTCAGGTTTTGACTGTAAATAATAATTTTCTACCGCAACTAACCATCTACTTTCTCTACATCCCACTGAGGAAGAAAAATCTACCATTAAAACTTTGAGGAAATATTGATGTTTATAAACTACATGGACGAAAATATTGTGACACATGTAAGATGTCCTGTTCACCCTGATTTGACATATAAACAACAATTTTTTGTTCAATATTTTCTCCTTATTATGATATTAGTCATTATTGTTTTGTATCTCAGACCCTTGTTAGAAAAGAAACACCTGAATCTAACGTGTCCACATACTTTTGTCTATATTGCGTATATCAGATTAGTTTGTCACAAATCGCTAAATCCAGATTAGTGCTTGCTTTAATTGTTGTGACTATATCTCTCATTGCTAAATGGTGAAATAATGCATATTGACACTGTTCTGTAATTGTTGGTCGACCTTGTACAGTTTCGATAAAACTATGTTGGATCATGTTTTACCTTAAGTTCACATAGACAGAAACCCAATCATCATGGTGAGAATATTACATCACAGTTGGACAAAAAACTTAGCAACGTCAAAGATTTTATTGCATTTAACACAGCATAAAGGAATGTAGGCGGACGTATGTAGTACTAAGAACAACCTACGCAACAAAATTTAAGGTGTGTTGGTTTAATAATCTGCAAAACAGATTGTTTTAAAGATATTTAATTTTTTAAAATATTTTTTTAGAATGGAATAGCTTTTATTATCATAAGGAATGTTACTCCAGTCAGTGCAACGATATGAACAAAAAAAAAAAACAGCAGTATGTCTGAAAATAAGAATTGAGCGGATATAAAATTACAAGAACTAAAAATTAGATAAGAAAATAGAATATCAAATATTATAAAGTAAAATAAGAATAGAACTAAAAGGAGACTAAAAAATAGACATAAAATATGAATCAACACAATTTTAATATCAGTATGTAACAGCCTTTATATCTATGAACAGTATTTATATCTATATATCTGTCTATCTCTCTCGATATATGCATATAAAAAGAGAGACAGATTTATATAGTGTGTCTATAGTATCTATAGTATGTCGATCTATGAAAACAGTATGTGTATCTATATGTATAGTATGTCTATAGTTTCTATAGTATGTATATCTATGAACTCAGGTCTATGTAAAAACAGTACATTTATGTGTAGATAAATAATAATGACAAATGTCATAGTATAGTTTTGTATTGGGATGGATATCATATTGATTATTGATAATTAGTGTAGATAATAGACTGAATAAATCTTACATAATTATTGCCATAACAGTGGATTTTGCACCAGTTGCAGACCAGTACAGGTTGTTGCTAACCAGTCAACACACTTTAAATGTCAACGTTGCCCATTCCATTTATTTTTGCGGGATTACAGGAGGGATTTAGGAATTGTTCGACCTTCAAACGTTCAAAAATATTTCCGAAATCCAACCAGGAAATGCGAAAAACACCTTTTTCTGATTTACAGAAAACTACGGCGCAGCTTCGTCGCGGTGCGCTCCGACGGCACTACACCCCCGTTCCCGTCCACAATCATTTTTTCCCCCCTCCTCATCGTCCTCCAATCATCACCCCCCCCAATCAGCACTAGCCAACAGAAAAAAGCAATCGATAATCACGCCACCACTTTTCGCTGCAGATTGAGACCCATCAGAGCCAATCGTAGTACTGTTGGTGTTGTCGCTCGCCGCCTCCTTTGTGTCTGGTTGGTTGCTGCTTGGGGCGGGGGGCGTGGCCAAGATGTCACTCTGCCCGCCCCCTTCCTGCCCCGTGGCTCTGCTTAGTGGTGTTGGCTTTAAAGGGAAGGAGACACACCATTGGCTTTTTCACGCCCATTAATCACCCGATAAACGGACGCCCTCATTCATAAACACCAACCAAAACGCACACAGCAGCGGTGCGTCGAGTGAACAGCTCCTGGTTTGTCTGTGGCTTTTCAAAGGCGGAAAAACCTCCTGTCAACAAGCGCTTTTTTAACATAATCTGTAAATGACTTCACATGTAGGGAGTCAGGTAAACAATAGAAGCTCAGAATAACACGTAAATGACTCAAATACGGATGAAAAACAGGGATAAAAATTAAAAATATATGTACAGCACAAGTGCATTGATGTCCATAAAGTTGGAATAATTTGGTTTTCAGACACAATCCTGTTTTTATTCATATTTATACACATCTGTCATTACCTTTATCTTTTAATAATGAATCACATTGTCACAGTCATTTCATGAGAAGAGGTACAAATATTTAATTCCATTTATTCCTTAACGGTGTAATAATATAATCAGAGTTTCATTGGAAAAAATGTCCATAGTTTTCCATAACAGAATCACTTTTGTTTTCTTCATAAAGTAATTTAAGTTTAATTCACAGAGACAAAGTAAAACTGATGTAGTGATTTAGAAAATAAAGATCAATGAAATGTATCAGGCATTCAAGAACAGCTGTAAAACTGAGATGGTTCTGCAACTTTTAGGGTTTTTCTCACTCAAAATAGTAAAAAAAAAAATTATTTCTATATGTTTACATGACTACATACTGTTTCAGTGTTTGTAAATGTATTAACAACACAGTCAAAAGGGTGAATTATATGTAAAACTTGCTTTTTTAAAACATTCAACCTCCTGTTTCCATCAAACTTCCTTCCATTAAACCACAGTGACCTCTAGTGGCAGCTATGTGTCACAACAACAGAAATTCCAGAAACGAAAGGTTGGGTTCAGCTTTAATCGTCTCGTAAACATTTTTATCATGAAGATAAAAGTATTTTTTGTTAATGTAGAGCAAATATTTAAAGTGTCTGATTCTCTGGGTTTATCTGGGTTCCTATTTTTTCCCTTCAACAGCCTCTAAATTAACTGAGGTCATACTACATTTCACATCAGACGCACTTTTTTATTCCAGGCATATTGTTAAATTGTAAAAATCAGACAATAAGTCAAATTATTATTAAATGTATTCAGTATCACTTCATGATTTTGGCTTAAAATGCCTAAAAAGAAGTAAAACAAGAATTTTTCAGCCTCTATTCAACGGCTCCAGTGTTATACAGATATGAAAGAAAAAAAACCTGTGCAATTTATGATTATTTAATGTATTTATTAAATTGAAGTTTTTGTGTAGGAGCTGCTGAATGACCTGAAACCAGCTGTTCTTCACAGTACCAGCTACCAGGTCCTGTGTGAACAGAATGAGTTTAAGGTTTTTTAATTCAGTTATTTATCAAAAACAAGAAGTTTTATATAATTTTAATATGTGTAAGTGTTTTTATGTATCACTTCATCATATTATTAGGTTATTCACGGTGCTTTAGAAGCCAATAAGTTATAATACGAGATAAATAATAAGGAAATTTAAGATGAATAGTGAAGAAAATAACAGAAAAAGTGAGAGAATAAGCAAAAGTGAGTTTTAATTCTATTTATTTATGGGTATATTTGACTCGTAATTGTAAGTGTGATGTTATAACCTTTATTTAACCAGGAAAAAAAGCTCATCGAGATTAAAAATGTCTTTTTCAAGAGTGTCCTGGTCAAGACAGCAGCAGAAGTTACACAAAATGGAAATCACATACACATTGAAAATCAGTACTAAAAACAAACTAAAAATTGATAAGAACATATAAAACGTCACCATTATTTTAAAAGTTACTAAAAGTATAACGACAATGCCTCATGGGGTTTTCTGATCTCACCTGCACAAGTTGTTTCTTTGTTTGTCCTAATGTTTGATTTGTTGTTGTGCAAAATAAAATAAATAAATGTTCCTTAAAAGCATCTCAAAGCCAAACCCAATTCAATCAATGAGCAAAAACATCTACGCCCTCATTTGTCCTTTTGCCATTGATTTAAAATGACTGATGTTGACAGGACACGTCAACGAAGCATCAGACAGTGACCAACAGTATCAAAAATACTTCACATTTCTGCGTATTTAACATATTTTTGTGTGCGTTTTGAGCAGCCACAGACAAACGGAGCCTTGAATGCATCACGGTCTGAATCCGACCAGTACCTGAGGTCCAGGAAACGCTGCTTGAGTCCGATCCCCCCTCCATCCCCAAACCCACCCAGGACCTCGTGGGAACGTTGTGTTGCATTCTCACTCAAATCCAGGATCCCACTAACGTCCCCCACTACCCCCCCACCCCCACCCCTCCCCCTCAGTAATAAACGCTGCATGTTCCACTAAATGGACACACACATGCACATGGAACACACTGCACCCTGGCTGCCAGTAACCGGCTTGATGTCTATTGCTTTTTTCCTGCCTGTGCGTAGTTTCCACCAGGCTGCGTCTTTATTTTTTAATTGTCTCTGCTTCCTTCTTCGTTTTGGTAATTTGCCTGTTTCACTCTGTTTCCTCCTGGCTGTCGTCCATGTCTCCTGTCGGTGTGTGTTTGTGTGCGTGTGTATGCGTTCGCTCTCTAACGCTGCAGCTTCTACTAAAACTCCTACAACTCCCACAGGGCTTTGCGGCAGGTTCAGGTGACCCAGCGCCACCTGAGTCTCTGGCTTCCCTGGTGTATGAATCTGCAAATGTATTCAAATGAATGTGACTTGATCAGCTGGCAGCTCCACCGGCGTCTGTCCTCCAAACCAGTTTGACTTTAACCCTTCGATGACCGAGTGTCTGGACCCTCCACTCGTCCATAAATGGGTCAAAACGACCCCAGTTAAAATTATTGTGTTTTTATGACACTTTTGTCAGGTTAAAAATAATCATTTATATTATAATTTGGTCCACAAAAGAAAGATTTCATATTTAATTTTTTTTACTGATTTTATTATTTATTTATTTATTTTACATTTAACAATTTTAAAATGTTTTTTTTTATATATTTTGAAAATTACTAAAGCAAAATGTGTATAGAATGTAATATATAGCATATAACGATAATATCAACACCCATTTAGTGAGTGAGTCCTTTATTGAATGAATCAAAGGTTCAAATGAAATTCCATTGAAAATGAATGTGGATTATTTTTAGATTAGATTTGATTTGGTAAAACTTTATTGATCCCTTGTGCAGAGCCATCAAGAAATTAAAGTTCCAGTAGCAACACAACATGGAATCTACACATAGAAACAAATTATAATAATAACTATTAAATAAAACAATATTGGAAAAAAAAAATGGCAATTGCACATTAGAAAGTATTAGAAACAACAAATAACAGAGTAGTAGTAGTAATAATAATAATAATAATAATAATAATAATATAATAAATTGCTAATTATTTAATATTATGATATGAACAATATGTGTATGTATAGTTTAATAATCAGAATAAAAGTTATAATAAAGTGATGACAGTAATAGTAGTAACAACAATAAATGACTAATAAGTAATGTAAATATGTAAGTGTTAATAGTGATAATAATAATAATAAGCAATATGAAAATTAAATTGACAGTGACGACAAATAAAATATTTCACACTAGATAAAGTCTGTTGCACAACTTTAAAATCCCACTTCCACTGGTGGAGCATTAGACACCTGCTCTATTTGACCCACCTATGGAAGCCTGGGGCAGTAAATACAAAAACTACAATTACATCAACTCTATAAAAGGTAATTATGTATAGAATATGAAATAATACATTTTTATTTCAAAGATATTACAATAAAAACCACCTCACGGGGTCATTTTGACCCACTTATGCATCTAAGGGTTAATAAAACATGGCCTTTTGTTTAAGCCGAGTTCGTTTTCTGATCGGAATAAAACCACAGAAATAATACGACTGACGCCAGTTTGCTTCGGTAGGTGCAGAGAAAGCAAAGGAAGAGCAAAGCCGGGCTTCCTGGGAGATGGATGTTGTAACAAAAGTCAATAAAAAAACACAAAAACAGTGACTTTTTATCGGCCTCTTAAAGGAAAAGAACAACATTGACAACCTTTGAGAATGCATCAAACCCAGTGGAGGGTTCCAGAAGTATAATTTTCCATGTCTTTTGGCTCCACGGTGGAATGTGCCCGGCCTTGAACGGGCCTCGTTTCCCTGTGGTTTCTTTGTTCTCTGCCAGTTTGTGTTTATGTGGTTTTTCGGGACTTGATCGAGTCCCAAACTCCGCTTCAGATCTCAGCGCTGGCTCTATAAAACCTAAACCAGAGAAGGGCCCAGGAGCTGCCAGCTGCAGGAATCCATCTGGGTTCACACCCTGTCACTGTGTCTGCATCTGAACTGAACCACCACCACCCCCCCACCTCCATCCCATCATGCATTTGGACTGTAGTAGAGTTTAAGTCTGGGTGTTAAATGTGTGAGTCCGGGGTTGGAGGTGGATCAGGTAATGAGTACCTGCTGCCGTCTGGTACCGTTCCACTGCTGGTTTCAATCAGAACCACATTCAGACAGGAAGCCTCTGCTGATTGGACCTGTGGTGTCTGTTACCGAGCCTGAACCCACTCAAACCGACTTTTATCGCACACTCACAATATTTGTCTGATAGAAGTCGAAGGTAGCAGTTGGAACATGTGGGATCAGGCTGGCATCGTCTCCACTGAAAAGACCAAAACCAACACAAGTCGCTTTTCCATTCACCTCAAATTGCGGAAATATAACTTATGCATAAAGATTTGCTTAATGGAAAAACAACAATTTCGCCAAAAGTCTCATTTTTTGATTAAAAGTTTTTACGCCATCAAGAGGTAGTTTTTCAGGCCTAGTGCAAATGGTATATCACGCAAAACTGTGGCCTTTTCCTCCATCCACCGACTAGACTCATTCTTTAAAACAGCCCTGGTGGACAGAATAATCGTACGTTGTAGCGATCAAATCCATTTTTTTACCGAATCTGTGAGAAACGACTTTCATTTGGTCACGATTCCCACAATGCACTTGGCGACAAAATTTCTGAAAAGGCCTGAGTGATGTTTCAGTTTATATAAACAAGTAGACTGTTAATGATGCAGTCATCTTTGAAGTTGTTCAAAGACTAATGGATTAGTAGTTGCTTTTCCATTGACCCTCAAATTGCGCCAATATAACTTGCGCTTAAAAATTTGCTTAATGGAAAAACGACAATTTCGCCAAAACTCTCATTTTTCAATTAAAAGTTTTTGCGCCATCAAGAGGTGGTTTTTCGGGCCTGGCACAAATGGTATATCACGCAAAACTGCAATGGAAAGACCTTTTTTCGCAACTACACACAAGTGAATTAAAAAAACGGATGTTGATGTACGTTACAACAAGAGAAGAAGAAGAGGAAATGTGTCGGTATGTGTGGACACACCAGGAAACCCAATCATTTTTTAATTTAGTACGAGATAGAGGGGTCATATATAATAATAATGAATATATCTGTAAATCAACACCATATTTATGTTCATTTCCATGTTTATGGAATAACTTCTCACGTCATGTCGCGATAATATATAAACAAATCATCGCATTTGTGATTTAATGGAAAAACCGACATTACGCACTTCTGTTTTTTTGACATTTAGTAAATATCGGTAAAGTTTTGCGCAGATGTCCAGTGGAAAAGCGACTACAGTTACTTTTACGCAGTTATAGTCTGGCTTTAAATAATCCGAATAAGTGGGAATATATTAACAATCTGTGAGAAACCGCTTTCGTTTGGTCGCCATTCCCACAAAGCACTTAGCGACAAAGTTTCCGATAAGGCCTGAGTGGCGTTTGGGTTTGTTATGTAAACAAGCAGACTGTGTTTATGTTGCAGTCATCTTCAAAGTTGTTCAAAAACAAATGGATTAGTGATAATTAGGATGTGACTAGGGTTTTATAAATTTCAAAAACAAATTGTGATGAAAGTCGTACGCTGCTTTAAACATCCATTTCCAAGCTGAAAAAAAGAAAAAAAGAGAGAAAAAAGAGAAAAGTACTGTAGTACCCCACCCACCCACACTGGTCCACATTCACTTAATTGTGTTATAGCTATTCTATTCTGTTGTGTTTTCTATAGAATCATCATTATTTCTAATATAAATCTTTAAAAATTGACGATCAATATAATATCTAGTGAGATTCATATTGACTTAAACAATCTGCACTTTGAAGACCAGTTCTTTATTTTAAACAAAATGAAAAATGAATAAAAATAAGTGATCATACATTATTTACTCGTCGTTCACTTTATTGCAAAGGAGGATATAGCAATGTTTATGCACATACTGCTGTTTTTATTATTTATTTAAAATAAAGAACTCTGAGGTGTTGGTAGTTTCCAGAAAAATCAGATCTATATTTAATCATCAGTTCATTGTTGGTTTTGGTCTTTTGATCGGATTCGTCGACAGTAAATGAAACATTTTGTGGGATTTATTGGTTCATGCTGGTGGAATTATTTTTACCCAGAAACAAAAAACCTGCAGACTGCAGGGTTGTGAAACATTCGGATCCAGATCCAGACCCAGTCCTGATCCAGTCCGACAGGTTGAGGCTCCAGTTTGGAAAGACACAGGGACACATGAGACTGACTAATGCAACCTAAAGGGGTCAAAGGTCAGGGGTCACCGTCCTCGTGTTCATCCTGTGGACGGAGGCTGAATGAGTCCAGTTGGTCAAACATACGGCCCGCGGGCCAAAACCAGCCCGCCAAAGGGTCCAGTCCAGCCCATGAAATGCAAAAATTACACTTCAAATATGAACAGTGGTGTCAAAATCGTTTTAGTTCAGGTTCCACATACAGACCAGTATGATCTTAAATGGGTCAGACCAGTCAAATAACATCATAATATTTTTTTTTGTTTTGTTTTTGTTTTTTTTAGTAATCTTTTTATTAGGACATATTTTCAGTACACATATCTCTTAGCACAGGTACAAGCATATGTCCGATTTTCCAGTTTTCAAACAAACAAAAACAAAAAAAAACAACTAACAACAAACAAAACATTTTAAACATTAGTTTTAGCATAAAAAAGTAAAATTACATGAAATTGTTTACCTTTACAAACTATCTGTTGACAAAAATATGAATAACCTGAACAAATATGAACAAAATGATATGTCTTAAGAGAAATAAATGCAATTTTAACCATTTTCTGCCTGTTATTAAATGTTTGGAGTATTTGCAGTTGTAATGTAAAGGCATAATATTGTTGAAATTGCACTTTTCTGAATAAATATCAGGTTGTTCATGTTTTTCACAATTTTAAGGAAACTTTTGTAAACATAATCACATTTCATAATGTAATTGAGTTTTTTTTCACTGTTATTATTTTCTTGAGCTCATATTGGGCTAAATGTGGCCCCTAAACTAAAATGACTTTGACACCCCTGGTTTAGAGCCTGAAGGTTTTATTTGACTGTTTTTAACCCATAAAGACCCAAACATCTACTGATCTAAACTGTTTAATACCTGTTGATCCATTAATCCTATCAATCCATGTCAATAATTGGTGTAAAATACAGTTCTTCGTCTTTTCATGGTCATCAGATATGACCCATTTGGACGTTCAGAGGCTTCGTAGTTACCATGGAAACACCGTCATCTTCTACAACATTGATTCACCAGTAAAACCCATGGTGTTGGATCAATGACAGTGGATGGACACACTGAGTTTAAACATATTAAATAAAAAGAACAAAAATAAATGTAAAATAATTGACAAAATACTAAATAATGTTGAGAAAAAAAATGACAAAATTAAGTAAAAACAGCCAAAATAATCAACAAAATCAACAAAAAAATCAACAAAATAAGAATCATGAAGAAATAAGCCATAAACTAAACAAAAATGAAGGAAAAATGATTTTAAAAAAATATATATATACATATATATATATATATATATATATATATATGTTCAGCTCATGATATATTTTGCTGAAAGTCACTTTCTCTTCAGTTTTCTGTTTTCATATAACCTTTGAAGCTTTTATGAACATCTACATGATCACTAAATTAAATATAGGAAAATTATTATTTTTTACTGAAAAAAAGCAAAATACAGTGAATATCATAATAAATGTTAAAAAGAATTAATAAAATAAGCACCAAAATGAACAAAACAGCCAAACGAATCAATACAGTCAGCTAAATGAACAATAAATCACAAAAATCGCAATATAAAAAAATCTATTATACAGTTCTTCATCTTTTCATGGTCATCAGATATGACCCATTTGGACGTTTAGAGGCTCTGTAGTTACCATGGAAACAGTCATCTTCTACAACATTGATTCACCAGTAAAACCCATGGAGTTGGATCAATGACAGTGGATACAGATGGGTGTTTTAATATTCAGTTAACGATAGATTTGCTGAAAAAGTTACTTTTTCTTCAGTTTTCTCTCTTCTCGATATAATAACCCTCAAATTTACTCTGAGCTTTTATGAACATCTACATGATCAGTGAATGAAATACAGAAAAAAAACATGATTTACACTGAAAAAAAAAAAGCAAAATACAGAAGATAATATTACAATAAATGGTGATAAATCGCTTAAGAAAGGTTAAAGGTTAAAAGTTCATTTGGGAACTGACACTAAAGTACCACTGGGTCTTTATGGGTTAAATCAGCCCCAGCCTTAAAATACGAACAGATGTTCGTAACGTCAGGTGACTTCAGGACACGTCCAATCTTCCGTGGAGGTCGGACATGTTGGACGGTGACCTGGACCTCGGAGCCCGTTGACACTTCCACAGACCATTTTGCTGCTTTTGGAATGGCCCTTTAACAGCTTTAACGCTCTCTTTTCTCTTTTTTCGGCTCGCTGCACTGATTTAATGAGATCTGACTGTTTCTGCCTAACGCTTCTCCACAACTCGTACCCTTCCTTCCTTCCTTCCTTCCTTCCTTCCTTCCTTCCTTCCTTCCTTCCTTCCTGCTTAGGCTGGTCTGTGGGAAATGACATCATGTCGACCGGAGAAGCTGCTGGGTTTTGGCGCCCGTGGTCATAAACACGTTCAAGTTTTGTGTCTAAGGAAGGCTACGTTCAGACTGCAGGCAAATGTGGCCCAAATCCGATTTTTTTTTGCCCATATGCGACCTGTATCCGATCTGTTAAAGACACTTTGAACGGCACAAATATGATTTTTTTTGCCCATATGCGACCTATATCTGATCTGTTAGACACTTTGAACAGCACAAATGCGATGTTTTCAAATCCGACCCAAGCCATTTTCATATGTGGCCCAAATCCGATTTTTTGCTCATATGCGGCTTGTATCCGATCTGTTAAAGACACTTTGAACAGCACAAATGCGATGTTTTCAAATCTGACCCAAGCCACTTTCATATGTGGCCCAGATCCGATGTTTTGCCCATATGCGACCTGTATCCAATCTGTTAAAGAAATTTTGAACAGCACAAATCCGATTTTTTTTTTTCCCCATATGCGACCTGTATCCGATCTGTTAAAGACACTTTGAACAACACTAATCCGATGTTTTCAAGTCGGACCCAGGCCACTTTCATTTGTGATCCTAAATCCGATACATATCCGATATTTTGCAATGCAACTTCAGTCTGAACGGCTAGGTCGCATTTATCTAACCTTTACATGCGACAAACGTCACAATTCTGCGTCCCAGGATGAGGAGCAACGGGAAAAACATACTTATTTCCGGGTCACGTTCAGTTCATACTCAAAACTGATAGAAGTCGCATTTAATGTGGAATATGAACGAACACACAAAATTCGTATTTCACCAAAAAATCCGACTTGTTCGTTAAGACCTGCTGTGTGAACGTAGCCTAAATCAGGTTTCTATTCTACTTACGAACACACACTGTTTTATGTTTAAGTGTGTATTTTAACGGATAGCGTTCTCAGCCGTCACCCAGCAGCTTCCGTTTCGGATGTTTTCAGAAAACACACGTTATCCATGAACGATGCTAACTCATGTCTTGTTGCTCTCGTGTCCCGTCTTTTGTGTGGATCCCGAACGTCTCGCAGGATTTAACTCATACACTGGAAACTCAGCAGGAGTTGTAGGATCAGGAGAAGTCTACAAGGACCCGCGAGACAAGTGGACGAAAAGGTGAGGCTAAAAAAATGAGATAAGACCTGAACAACCTGTGAGCGCTCAAGGACACGTTTATTCACCACAGTGACGTTCTGGGATTTATGATTTGACAATTTGACTTTATTCAGTGCGATTTGGTTCGATGTGATTCAGAATGATTCGACACTATACAAAGGATTTCCAAGTCCAAATCTGGGTTCTAAACATCACTATTCTTTTGTCCTCTCTCTTTCCCTGTGAAGGATGGATTTGACACTTGATTGTTTTCTATAAAGCAAACCAGTGATACAACTTCAAAAGAAGATGCAGTTCAGTCAAAACAGAGGATTGTTTTATTCCGAATAAACACTAAATCAGAAACAAAACATGTTTTTTTCATTACAGTTGTTTTTAATCTCATTCTCTACTTATACATTTATTTAGGCACTTTTTTTTGGCCTCTTACAAAAATTTTAAAAATCACATGGGCCATTCTTAAAGGTGTCGTATGTAGGATTGTGGCCAAAACTGGTACTGCAATCACATTCCAAATACTGTAGAGCACAGGTGTCTAACATGCGGCCCGGGGGCCAAATCCGGCCCGTGGGATGAGTTTGTGAAATGCAAAAATTACACTGAAGATATTATTTGTCAAGGATGTTAAAATCATTTTAGGTTAATTTAATCTAAAGTGGATCAGACGAGTAAAATACTATCATAGTAACTTATAAATAATGAAAACTGCAAATTTTTGTTGTTTTAGTTTTTAAAAAAAAAAAGCAAAATTACACAAAGTTGTTTTTATTGACAGACTAGCCTTTTATAAAAAATGAGAATAACCTGAACGAATATGAACAACCTGAAATGTCTTAAGAGTAGTATGTCTAATTTTACAAAATATTCTGCCTGTTATAAAATGTTTTGTGTATTTGTAGATCCACTGTGATCTGTAAGTTGTGATGTTTAAATGACAAACTAGGTACAATATTATTAAAATTGCACTTATTTTTTTAAATGATTTTCAGATTGCTCATATTTGTTCGTGTTATGTTCAAGTACAGTTCGCAGATGTAAAAATTTTCAATACAGAATTTGACTTTATTCACTCAAGAACACAGAGAAGACAGAGTTGAGTTGACATTGTTTATAAGTTCTTATACTCTTATTTATATTATTTCACTAGTCCGGCCCACCCCTGCTGTAGAGCGTGGTATCCTCTTTGCTACAAAAATTTAATGCATGGCGTCCAGCTGAGTGGATATTTTTGCAACTCCATGAAAAATGGGTTCATAAAAACTATTTCAATCACATTGTTTTTTTAAATGCCTCAAGGAATAAAAACACTCACCGATAAAAGAAAATCTTGATTAAGGCTCTTATAATTCATGCATGAAAGGGTTAAGGCCTGTTGAGCCGCATTATGTAATAAATTCCCATTATGTAATAAAAGTTCAAAATGTAATAAGAATGTCACGTCATCTTGTAATAAAGCCGCATTACATAATAAACTGAGGCGTTTTGTAATGAACTACATCAACGCATTATATAGTAAATTTTTTCACATTATGTTATAAGTTATTACAATTTGAGAAATTTATTACAAAATGCACTTGACACATTTTTATTTTAAAAAAAATGTAATAACATGGTTCATTATGTAATAACAATCCAAATTAATATAATTTCAGAGCAATTTAGAAGAAATTAGTCACAGGAGCTACAGGTAATGGAATCAGAACTTTAACCACACAGTTTAAAGATTAATTTAACACATTACATTTTCCTGAAAGTAAAAATGTGTCAAGTGCATTTTGTAATACATTTCTCAAATTGTAATAACTTACTACATAATGTGAAAAAAATTTACTATATAATGCGTTGAGGTAGTTTATTCCAAAATGTGTCAGTTTATTACATAATGCGGCTTTATTACAAGATGACGTGACATTCTTATTACATTTTGAACTTTTATTACATAATGGGAATTTATTACATACTGCGGCTCAACAAGGCCTGAAAAAACGGTGGTGCACACATGTTGCCCTGCCGCTCTAGAATCCTGTGAACGCCCCTGCTACATACTGCACCTTTAAGGGTTAACCCTACACTGTGAGCCCGGAGTTTGTATTCACTAAAATGCTTTAATTACAATGCACTTAAATGATTTAAGTTTTATGATGTTACTATCAAATATTCAGTATATTCTACTAATTTGTAGACATAGTTGAAAGTACGAAAAAGTTTAAGTTGAATGGAATTAAATCACTAAGTTTTAGTCATGACCATCATAAAACTTAAATCATTTAAGTGCATTGTAATTAAAGCATTTTAGTAAATACAAATTCCGCGCTTACAGTGCACCTTTTCATCTTCGCATTGCATTGTGGGTAGTGGGCATGTTGTTGAAAATGTGTTCTTTTTCTGTGCAGGGGTTCAGCGGGGTTGTGATGTTAGTGTTAATTTGGATTTAATGTGTGTATGTCAGTGTTTATTGGCCTTTTTGTTTGTTTTTGTAGTTTTGTACAGCTGCACCATGAGTCAGAGCCACAGGAAGAACTATGGATTTACTGTTCATCTTAGATTATTGTACAACAGAAACTTAATGTCTTGTCAAATTAAAAGCACTTCCTGTACTGGTAAATGACATTGAGCTAACTTCTATTCATGCTGCAATATATGAAGTTGAATAATTTCATAACTATTTTAATGAGGAGTAGGATTTTGAGTTTGATTATCTTTTTTTTTTTTTTTTTTCAAAATTATATTTATTGTCATTTTTGTTTGATACACACACTCACAAAATGACAATAAACAAAACAAAGAACATATCAACAGAACTAAACAAAAACAAAAAAAACAAAAAAACAAAAATTGGCCCAAAAAAAAGATGTTTTCTTTTCAAAATACAAATGCCCTTTTAACAATTGTCGAAGCTTCCAGTCCCATATAGGTAAGAAAACGTTCCCAAGTCTTTAGAAAGACGTCATCCTTATGGTGTAATCGACATGTGAGATAGTCAAGGGAAACAGAACTAAAAACTGTCTTATGCCGTTGTGTCCGGGTGGGAATCTGATCTGAGATCCAGTTTACAAGCAAACATTTTCTGGCACAAAAAGTCAGCATTCCATAGAGTTTTTTGTGATATTTGTTGGTAACAACAGGATCAGTTAACCCAAGCAAAAGAAACAGAGGATTACAGTTCAGTTTCACATAAAGACTTTGATTATCTTAAAAAAAGTTGTTTAATCAATGATAAATTAATCTGGCTATAGTTGAGTAAATTAGTCAGTGTAAGCTAAAATGCTGAGTTGAATGGTTGGATAGTGGGGTTGATTTTACAACAGATTTAAAGTACAAATAACTTGTCTTTTAGTGTTTTCTACTTAATAGTTTAAGTTCAATACTTTTAGCATTAAAGTTGAACCTACTTAAACCAATTGATTAGTCGATCATTACTCAAATCATTTAAGTGCAACCACTTGCCTCAAATGTTTGTTGTAAACTCTACTTTTCCGGGCTTACAGTGTAACTTTTCTTTCCTTGTGTTCGTGGCTTTTCCAGTCAGGAGCAGGAGAACTCGATCCCCAGCGGCGCTCCGGAGAGTCTGACCTTCAAGGAGCGCCAGCGTCTCTTCTCTCAGGGGAAGGAGGTTTCCAACAAGGTCAAGGCTTCACGTAAACTCATGGAGCTGGAGAACGAGCTCAACACCAAGTAGTAGACCGAGCCCATCGCCTCCTAGTGTCACCTTAACCGCCGCCGCCACCGGAACGTTAAGGTGCTCCTGGGAAAAGAAAAAAACAACAAACAACAACAGAAAACCCACGGGTGGAAAGAGCCGCCGCCACCGCCGCTCACTTCCCTTCCACTGGCCGTCTCTTCCTTTTTTTGTGTTGTTTGCCCATTTTATTTTTTTATTTTAATCATTTAAATAACTGGACCATTCACTTTTTTTGACGTAGCTATATCGTTGCAATAGGAGAGACATTTACGGCTTCAAACTCCCTCCCCTCGTTAAGGTCTGTCAAAGATATATAATGATAAAGCACTGTACAAACCTTTGAATTCTATCTAGTGAGAATTTGATTTCACGCGACTAAAGGGGATATATTT
Organism: Sphaeramia orbicularis; assembly: GCF_902148855.1. NCBI lineage: Eukaryota > Metazoa > Chordata > Actinopteri > Kurtiformes > Apogonidae > Sphaeramia > Sphaeramia orbicularis. Next base: position 45,663,239 of record NC_043979.1, on the reverse strand, counting down.
TTGTTTGTAAAACGGTTCTTGGGCGAGGGATGGAGAAAGGTTCATTCTCATTTTAAATTTTTTTTTTTTTTTTTTTTTTAATGGCTTCATCGAATACGAACAGTTTTATTGTGTTCTTTTATCGTTTTTTTTCTCGGCATCATGTCGTTTTTTTCTGACTTTTAATTCCTTCTCGCCAGCAGATACGCCCTCTGAGCTCCAGACCAACCTTTATTTTCTTGTTTTTTTTGTTTTTTTTTTTATTTTAATTAAATTCTCAGTGAGTGAAAACACTGTTATTTCATTCCGTAGCAAGAAAGCATGGGAATTCTTTTTATTTTTAATTTTTTTGTTTTTGTTTTGTGATGTTTTAGATAAATCTCCGGAGGATTCTCCAGAGGATGGTCTTACAGTCCAGACACGGATCTTTTAAGTGCACAACATTACTGTAAATATTCAGGTCCACAGCTGTCTCACTCTTTTACTACTGTCGAAAACCTGCCAGGCTACTAAAAAAAAACTGCAAAACTAATGTGATTTAACAGCATTCGGTGGCAGACGTTCTGCCAGAACTGGACTATCTACCGCCCTCTTTCATTCTTTCTTTCTCTCCGGAGTGGAATTTTTAATCGTTTTCTCACTCCGACCTGAGGTAACTTTAACTTTATTTTTTTATTTTTAATCCGAGTCATGTTTTTTTGTTTTGTTTTGTTTTGTTTTTTTTGCAGAGTTGTGTGAGATTAATTCGACCGACTTTTTACCCTAAATTCAATCCGGAAAAACTAAACTCCTTCAATGTGATTAATGTTGGTTTCCACGGTAAAAAAATAAAAAAATAAAAAGGAAAAAAAAATAAAATAAAAAGGAAACTTGTTTGCTTTACAGATATTTATTTCAAACCTTGTGGAAAAAAGCAAACTTGCACAAAAAGTTTTAATTTAAATATGTATCAGCAAACTGTTGTGAGATTACATTTGGGACCTCTCATACTGTGGTAACAATCTGTGATATAGTTCTGTTTTCTTTTTTCTTTTTTTTTTTTTGCATTAGAAACAGAAGAGTGTTCTGTTTTTACACCAGCTGTAGTCGGAGAGATCCAGGAGGTTTTTAAGGAACTGGAGTCGAGGTGACAGACAGAATTGTAAATGTAAAAAAAAAACTATATATACACACACGATTTACATAGTCACGTTCACCGCCACTGCTGCTCTGCTGATGTAGAAAACGAACGCACCTCCAAAACCCAGTGTCTCCCAGTCAATTTAAAACGCCAGAAAAAATAGTGACGTTTCAAATGTATTTCTCTTCTGCAGTTTGAGTGACTCCATCCTGTGTGTGGATTTCTTTTTTTTTTTTTTTTATTTCTCCAGGAGCCTCCACTAAAGCAGATTTTTTTTTCATGGTGACATAAGATGCTGTTATTTACTGACCTGTAAAAAACAAAAAAACAAAAAAAAAAAAAACACTACAGACCCGTCTCTCCCCCTCCCGCCCCACAGTTCCTTTTTAGGTTTTAAGATGAACTGATTCATTTAAATGGTTTCATGTTTAGCCTTTTGTAAATCATTAATAAATACAGATTTTTCAACAGTGCAGGCTGGAAGTGTGGTCTTTTGTCATCCATCCGTCCATCCATCCATCCATCCATCCCAGTTACACTTGAAACATTCTCTCATCCCAAATTTTCCTCCCAACTTGACATCCCAAATTTACGACGGCGTATTAGGGCCACAGAAGAAAAAAAAACACTGGTCACTACGAGAATGAAGTCATTATTTAATGAGAATAAAGTCATAATATAATGAGCAGTTGTACCTTATCGTTGATGTAGAACTGTGAACATTTAGTGAAGTTCTGCTTTCATTAGTCTGTCCTCCATCAGCACATTAGTCTGAGGACTATGAAGACAGTTTGCACACATTTGGGTTTGTTGTAAGAACTGAACTGATTTGTAGCATATTTCCTCTTTTGTGGAGGAGAACCTGCTGCAGTGTTCATCTGTAGGACTGTCAGTGGAAACACCAGAGAACTAAACAGAGGGTTTGTGTTTCTGAACAAACTGTGGGGATTCTTTCAGTCCAACAGAAGGGAAAGTTCCTGCTTCACTGGTTGCCTTCGCTGTAAAACCGGAAATTCTGTCAAATTTTCAAAATATTGCGAGTTTAATCTCATAAAAGTACGACTTTATTCTCGTTAAATAATGACTATTCTCATTAATTAACGACTATTCTCATTAATTAGCGACTTTAATCTCATTAAATAGACTTTTTTAAAACTATGACTTTATTCTCATTAAATAACGACTTTATTCTCGTGGTGACAAGCATTTTTTTTTTCGTATGTGGTCCTAATACGCCGTCGTACAAATTAATTTAACTGCAAATATTTTAAGAATTAGGTCAAGAGACAAACCCAGGGTTCCCGCGCGGTCTTAGAAGTCTTGAATTTACAAATCTGCATTTAAAGTCTTCAAAATGTATTAAATCTGATGTTAGGGCTTCAGCTCTGTTGCTCTAAACTTGTTGAATATATTGTGTTTAAATGTGTTTGTTAAATATCCGAGCTGCAAAGAAAGTAACGTTAGTCGACTCAGTTCCACCTGACTGTTATTTTATCTCATGACTTTTTAAAAAATCTCATAATTATGACTTTTTATCTCATAATTATGACTTTTAATCTTAGAATTTTGACTTTTTATTTTGTTATTTCGACATTTTGTCTCATAATTATGTCTTTTTACCCTGTAATTTCGACTTTTTATCTCATAATTATGAGCTTCCTACGTATGGAAGACCGTTTCCAGTACTGGGGAAAAAGTCCCTGTGGTAACTCAGAATTATGAGCTGAAAAAGTCTAAATTCTGCTCTGGCCTGGATGGGCTGGGAGCTTTAACACTGATGTGTTTTGGAGCTCAAGGTTCCAGGTTACTTTATTTGTACCGTAGGTAGACTGGTTTTGCAGTCTAGGTGACTGCTTTGATATTACAACAAGACATACTTTGCACATGGAAGACAGGTACTTGATCGAGTTTACAGAGTCACAGGTTCAACTTTCTGCGATCTCCCACCTCATTTTTTTTATGACTTGATCTTTATTGAATTTTTCTTTTATATATGAAAAGAAGAGTAAAGAAAGAGCAAAAGAATAATAAAACAGAAAAAAAAACAAAGAAAAAAAAAAAAAAAACAGAAAAAAAAAGGGTTTTAGGCCATACATGTTGGACATTTCCACGCCTTATGCCAGTTATCAGTGCCAGTATACTGAAGACGTGGACATTCCCCGACCAGATGAAACATAAATAATAATAATAATAATAATAATAACAACAATGCCAATAATACAAATACACACGGTTACAACAGTCATTACTTTATCACTAAGTCCAGTTTACATTCTTGAGCTGGAAACGTCATTGACCTGTGCAGGGCCCATTTGTCATTCTAATCATCTGTTTAACAGTCTATAAGATAATCTTTCAAATGCTGCCAAATGACCAAGACAAACATACCACTGGGAGAGAGTTGGAGCCGATGGAGCCTTCCACTCCCTTTCTAAGAGTTTTCTCCCCAGCATGATGGCAGTTGGACCCACTGTGCAGCAGAGGAGGGTAAAAACCTCCAAACAGAGGGATCCCCTGGCACATACAGCCTGTTGGTAAAGGGAACGTCCTGACCAGAAACTTTCTCCGCTACAGTGTGAACCGAACACCAGTATTCCTGGATTTTGGGACGTTCCCAGAGCATGTGCAGAGGAGTGCCACTGAACTGTGGCACTTCCAACAGGAATCATTCCCCACTTCATGAAGAAAGACGGATGGCTTTGTTTTCATGTCATCAGGTCGGTCTGTGGTATGAAACAGCTGGTTTTATTCCTACTCTGGGACGTCACTATTGTGGTGACTTTCTTTCATTTCATGTGTTTAATGAAATAACCCCTGCAGTGTGTGTACTTCTTGTGCATGGAGTGTTCTTTGACTTCTGTTCTCAGAATTATTATTTTTTATTTATTTACTTTTTTTTACTATTATTTATATATTATGCTTTGTATTTTTAAATCTATGCATTATTTTCTTAAACTTTTGTTCAAATGCTTTTCCCTTTTGACATCTTGTTTGTTTAAAATGTTGAACTGTAAACTCAAATGTTGTTTATAAAGTTGAAGAAAAAAAGAAAGTTAAAAAAACAGTCTAGTTCTAATTTTCACTTTGTATTTCGTTCATTATAGAAAAGAAAAACATTAAAATTCACGCGTTTTTAACCACAGGAAGACAGGAGTGGAGAGCTGCCGTAAATGGGCTCTGCCTGTCGCAAACACCGGACACTGCCGCACGTGTCTTGAACTGATCAGATTGTTTATTTCACGTGCAGCCAGGTGCAGTTTTAATTAGTTCGTTGATTAATAAGTTCTCTAATTATGTCGGAGGTCCATGGACGGTGTGTTTTCAGACGGAAAAGCTTCTGTTTTGGAGGTTGGACTCTTCTGTCTGTATTTGGTCACTTTCGTTACGACACGTGTTTTAAAGCAGAAAACCCGTCTGGGTGAAAATGCGCGTGAGTCTGTTTGTATTCTGTACAGATCAGCTGATGCGGGTTCCATCAGGTTTATTTACAGTGGTGCGTTCATGGGCCGTATGTGTCAGGATGGCCGAGCGGTCTAAGGCGCTGCGTTCAGGTCGCAGTCTCCCCTGGAGGCGTGGGTTCGAATCCCACTTCTGACAGCAGTGTTTTTGTCTTCAGTTTATTATTGAGCTGAATCCTCTGCAGTCTGGGTCCGCCTGTTAGGCACAGTGTGCACTGCCTGTTAAAAAACTTCATGTTATTTTTCACACTTTAAATAAATAAATAAAGTGCAGCTGGTGTCTGTTTGGACTTTTTCTGCCTCAGCACGAGGGATGGGAATGGAGAACCGGTTCTTTTTGAGAACCGGTTCCCAGTAGCTCGATTCCTTGGAATCGTTTGCCTGTTTAACGGTTCTGCCTTCGTTGTGCATGTGTGATGACGTCACACGTACGCTGCATTGTTTTGGTCAGAACGAAGACAACATGGAGTTGAGGCAGAACCGGTCTAAACAGACTAGACCAGGTCTAAACAGACAAGACCAGGTCTAAACAGACTAGACCAGGTCTAAACAGACTAGACCAGGTCTAAACAGACCAGACCAGGTCTAAACAGACTAGACCAGGTCCAAACAGACAAGACCAGGTCTAAACAGACTAGACCAGGTCTAAACAGACCAGACCAGGTCTAAACAGACCAGACCAGGTCTAAACAGACTAGACCAGGTCCAAACAGACAAGACCAGGTCTAAACAGACTAGACCAGGTCTAAACAGACCACACCAGGTCCAAACAGACCAGACCAGGTCCAAACAGACAAGACCAGGTCTAAACAGACCAGACCAGGTCTAAACAGACCACACCAGGTCCAAACAGACCAGACCAGGTCTAAACAGACTAGACCAGGTCCAAACAGACCACACCAGGTCCAAACAGACCACACCAGGTCCAAACAGACTAGACCAGGTCTAAACAGACTAGACCAGGTCTAAACAGACCACACCAGGTCCAAACAGACCAGACCAGGTCCAAACAGACAAGACCAGGTCTAAACAGACCACACCAGGTCCAAACAGACCAGACCAGGTCTAAACAGACTAGACCAGGTCCAAACAGACCACACCAGGTCCAAACAGACCAGACCAGGTCCAAACAGACAAGACCAGGTCTAAACAGACCACACCAGGTCTAAACAGACCACACCAGGTCCAAACAGACCAGACCAGGTCCAAACAGACCAGACCAGGTCTAAACAGACCACACCAGGTCCAAACAGACTAGACCAGGTCCAAACAGACTAGACCAGGTCCAAACAGACCAGACCAGGTCTAAACAGACCAGACCAGGTCCAAACAGACCACACCAGGTCCAAACAGACTAGACCAGGTCCAAACAGACTAGACCAGGTCCAAACAGACCACACCAGGTCCAAATAGACCAGACCAGGTCCAAACAGACCACACCAGGTCCAAACAGACCAGACCAGGTCTAAACAGACCAGACCAGGTCCAAACAGACCACACCAGGTCCAAACAGACCAGACCAGGTCTAAACAGACCAGACCAGGTCCAAACAGACCACACCAGGTCCAAACAGACTAGACCAGGTCCAAACAGACTAGACCAGGTCCAAACAGACCACACCAGGTCCAAATAGACCACACCAGGTCCAAACAGACCACACCAGGTCCAAACAGACCACACCAGGTCTAAACAGACCACACCAGGTCCAAACAGACCAGACCAGGTCCAAACAGACAAGACCAGGTCTAAACAGACCACACCAGGTCCAAACAGACCAGACCAGGTCCAAACAGACAAGACCAGGTCTAAACAGACCACACCAGGTCTAAACAGACCACACCAGGTCCAAACAGACCAGACCAGGTCCAAACAGACCAGACCAGGTCTAAACAGACCACACCAGGTCCAAACAGACTAGACCAGGTCCAAACAGACTAGACCAGGTCCAAACAGACCAGACCAGGTCTAAACAGACCAGACCAGGTCCAAACAGACCACACCAGGTCCAAATAGACCAGACCAGGTCCAAACAGACCACACCAGGTCCAAACAGACCAGACCAGGTCTAAACAGACCAGACCAGGTCCAAACAGACCACACCAGGTCCAAACAGACCAGACCAGGTCTAAACAGACCAGACCAGGTCCAAACAGACCACACCAGGTCCAAACAGACTAGACCAGGTCTAAACAGACCACACCAGGTCCAAACAGACTAGACCAGGTCCAAACAGACCACACCAGGTCCAAATAGACCACACCAGGTCCAAACAGACCACACCAGGTCCAAATAGACCACACCAGGTCCAAACAGACCACACCAGGTCCAAACAGACCACACCAGGTCCAAACAGACCACACCAGGTCCACTGGAACACTGTCAAAGCTTCCATGTCTTCTAAAGGTGGAATCCCTCCAGTCTGTTCAAACATTTGTCCACAGCATGTGACTCATTTACAGGAATGTCACATATTTGATTCTCTTCTTAGCGGTGCTTGTGAATGTAGCGGCAGAGTGAACACCAGGCCGGTTCTGGTTCTGGTGTGGGCAACAAACGTCGTAACTCCTCAAATACAAGTTTCTGAAGGTAAGAAGGGAAAGGAAATGAGGTGACCAACAATGGGAGACAAGCTGAGTCGAACCGGTTCCATATAGTACAAATGCAGCAATAGAGGAATTAGTAAAGAGTCTGTAGTTTCTGCCCCCCCCCCCCCCCCCCCCCCCCCCGAACCGGGCCCGTCGTCATCTGTTCTTATTATTAGTTCATATTGTATATGTTCTATTTTCTGTGCAGATGGAAATATAAATGACAGTTAATGCAAACACACCTGTTTGTACTCTTTTATTCCCTCACCCAATGAGAATCAATAAGGAATCGGATCGTTAAGCAATATCGATAATGGAATCGGAATCGTTAAATTCTTAACGGTTCCCATCCCTACTCAACTCCATGTTGTCTTCGTTCTGACCAAAACAATCCAGTGTACGTGTGACGTCATCGCACATGTACAACGAAGTCAGAATGTTTAAGCAGGCAAATGATTCCAAGGACTCGAGGTACTGGGAAACGGTTCTCAAAAAGAACCAGTTCTCGATTCCCATCCCTATTTATAGGTGTGCATTTTATGCACACTTGGTGACAGATGCTAGTATTTTTGAACATTTGACCTAGTGCCAAAAATAAAAATGCAAATTAACTGATGTTGGAGTTAATCAGTGACATATGCCAGGAGGAAAAGATCTAATATGTGATCCACTTTTTCTGTAGGATATTGAAAAATAATATTTTTGTGTTTTTTGCATCCAAAAAAATGGTTTGTTTACATAACAAACACAGCATTTAAAGGGTTAAAAATGTGGCAGTTATTGAGTATTTGGTATTTTTATTTACGGCTCAAGTTGATGAAATAGAAAAAAGTGTAAAAGAATTAAAAACAAACTGTATGAAATTTTTTGGACATTATTCCACAGGTGTGCCAAAAAGGCACACCTGGTGCTGAGTGAGGGCCTAGCTGGACAGGACACCGGAGGGTTCATTAAATTTACTAAAACTACATGAATTTTATTGTACGTCTTGTCCTACGTTTTTTTCATGACCTTCACTGAACTCATGTTTTGGCTCAGTTATTGGTTTTACATTCATTTATTTGTTTATTTATTTGTTTACTTCAGTGTGTTTCTTCTGTAATATCCAGTACTGACTGTTTTCTCAGTTTGGAACATTCTCCTGTTGTATGAACTCCATAAAACTGCACATTTTCCAAACAGACACAGGATTCAGCCTCCAGTAAATGGTGCAACAGCGCCCTCCAGTGGTTGGGTTCATTTGTACAAACTGAATAAATAAAACATCACGTGGCTCCTTCAGCTCAAGAAAATAAGATAAATTAGAGTTTCATTCACATTTACAGTTATTCCGTTGTGTTTTTAACTCATTAAAACCCTAAATTAACAAAATAAACTGATTAGACACTTCTGATGTGTATATAATAGACAAATTAATTAAAATAAAATAAATAAAATATGTGTTTGACTTGGCTTCTTCAGCTCAATGTAATGACATAAATGAACTGTCATCACTTTATATCAGTTTCATTTACATTTAGAATAAATCCATCAGATGTTTTTCGATCCTCCAAGTAAAACTCAATTAAACGACAAATTAAACTGATTAAAATTCTCCTCTGTATTTGGCTTTTTTCAGTAAAAATCAGGTGTTTTCCCTTTTTTAGTGATCATGTTGGCTAGATGTTCACTAAAGTTTCACAGGTTATTATATCAAAACAGAAAACTCGAGAAAAAGTGACTTTTTCATAATGAACTGAACATTTTCCTTCATTTTTGGTCCGTTTGCGCCTTATTTTTTTCATGTTTCTTATTATTTAGTTGATTTACTGTTATTTTTGTTCATTTTATTGATTAGTTTTGCTCTTTTTGTTCATTTTGATGCTTATTTTATTCTTTTCTATTCACATTATTATTTTGTACTGTTTTTTATTTATTTTTCTGTAAATTTTATTTAATGTATATAACCCCAGTGTGTCCATCCACCGTCACTGATCCAACTCCATAGGTTTTACTGTTGAATCAATGTTGTAGAAGATGACTGTGTTTCCATGGTAACTACAGAGCCTCTGAACGTCCACATGGGTCATATCTGATGACCATGAAAAGATGAAGAACTGTATTTTACACCAATTATTCACATGTATTGATAGAATTAGTGAATCAGCAGGTGTTAAACAGTTTAGATCAGTAGATGGTTTTAGTCTGTGGTGTCTGTTTAGGTTTTTGAGAAGTAAAAATAGTGTAAAAATGTATTAACATTACATATATTCTAAAATTTAAGACATATAGATATGCTAATGCTGCACTGAAAATACTGCAATACGACTTTAATGTCTGGATTCACAACTTTAAAGAACGACAACTGCTTTTGTAGCAACATACAAATGATATTTTCTCTTAATTTTACCTTTTCTAAGTGATTTATTAACATTTATTATAATATTTTCATCTGTATTTTCAATTTTTTCCCCTGAACAGTGTGTATTTCCCTATATTTAAGTCATTAATCATGTAGGCGTTCATGTTTATTGGATCAAAACTGAGAAAAATGAAGCAAAAATGACCGAATATAATGAACTGAACATCAAAACAAATGTCTCCACCCACTGTCATTGATCCAACTCTATAACAAACTGTATTTTACACCAATTATTCACATGTATTGATCAGATTAGTGAATCAACAGGTGTTAAACAGTTTAGATCAGTCGATGGTTTTAGTCTGTGGTGTCTGTTTAGGTCTGGATTCACAACTTTAAAGACCTACAACTGATTTTGTAGCAACTTCCAAATAATTTTTCTCTTAATTTTACCTTTTCTAAGTGATTTATTCACATTTATTATAATATTTTCATCAGTATTTTAAAGTTTTCCTATATTTAATTCACTGATCATGCAGGTGTTCATAAAAATGGGATGTTTATTATATTAAAACTGAGAAAAATTACACAAAAATTACCAAATAATAAAGACCTACAACTGCTTTTGTAGCAGCTTCTAAGGGATTTTTTCCTCTACATTTTGCGTTTTCTAAGTGATTTATTAACATTTCCTATAACATTTTCATCTGTATTTTACATTTTTTCCCTGAAAAGTGGGTATTTTTCTATATTTAATTCACTGATCATGCAGGTGTTCATAAAAATGTGGTATTTATTTTATTAAAACTGAGAAAAATGAAGCAAAAATGACCAAATAATAATGACAAGTGTCTCCCTTTACTGTCATTGATCCAACTCTATAACAAACTGTATTTTACACCAATTATTTCCATGTATTGATCAGATTAGTGAATCAACAGGTGTTAAACAGTTTAGATCAGTAGATGGTTTTAGTCTGTGGTGTCTGTTTAGGTTTTTGAGAAGTAAAAATAGTGTAAAAATGTATTAACATTACATATATTCTAAAATTTAAGACATATAGATATGCTAATGCTGCACTGAAAATACTGCAATACGACTTTAATGTCTGGATTCACAACTTTAAAGAACGACAACTGCTTTTGTAGCAACATACAAATGATATTTTCTCTTAATTTTACCTTTTCTAAGTGATTTATTAACATTTATTATAATATTTTCATCTGTATTTTCAATTTTTTCCCCTGAACAGTGTGTATTTCCCTATATTTAAGTCATTAATCATGTAGGTGTTCATGTTTATTGGATCAAAACTGAGAAAAATGAAGCAAAAATGATCGAATATAATGAACTGAACATCAAAACAAATGTCTCCACCCACTGTCATTGATCCAACTCTATGTCAAACTGTATTTTACACCAATTATTTCCATGTATTGATCAGATTAGTGAATCAACAGGTGTTCAACAGTTTAGATCAGTCGATGGTTTTAGTCTGTGGTGTCTGTTTAGGTCTGGATTCACAACTTTAAAGACCTACAACTGATTTTGTAGCAACTTCCAAATAATTTTTCTCTTAATTTTACCTTTTCTAAGTGATTTATTCACATTTATTATAATATTTTCATCAATAATTTACACTTTTTTCCCTGAAAAGTGTGTATTTTTCTATAGTTAATTCACTGATCATGTAGGTGTTCATAAAAATGTGATGTTTATTAAAGTAAAACTGAGACAAATGAAGCAAAAATGACCAAATATAATGAAATGAACATCAAAACAAGTGTGTCCACCCACTGTCATTGATCCAACTCAATGTCAAACTGTATTTTACATCATTTATTTCCATGTATTGATAGAATTAGTGGATCAGCAGGTGTTAAACAGTTTAGATCAGTAGATGGTTTTGGTCTGTGGTGTCTGTTTAGGTCTTTGAGGATTAAAAATAATGTAAAAAATATGTTAACATTACATATATTCTAACATTTCAAACATATAGATAAGCTAATGCTGCACTGAAAATACTGCAGTACAAACTAAACATCTGAATTCACAACCATAAAGACGTACAGCTGCTTTTGTAACAACTTCTAAGGGATTTTTTCCTCTTCATTTTACATTTTCTAAGTGATTTATTCACATTTATTATAATATTTTCATCAGTATTTTAAAGTTTTCCTATATTTAATTCACTGATCATGCAGGTGTTCATAAAAATGGGATGTTTATTATATTAAAACTGAGGAAAAATGAAGCAAAAATGACCAAATAATAATGACAAGTGTCTCCCTTTACTGTCATTGATCCAACTCTATAACAAACTGTATTTTACACCAATTATTTCCATGTATTGATCAGATTAGTGAATCAACAGGTGTTAAACAGTTTAGATCAGTCGATGGTTTTAGTCTGTGGTGTCTGTTTAGGTCTGGATTCACAACTTTAAAGACCTACAACTGATTTTGTAGCAACTTCCAAATAATTTTTCTCTTAATTTTACCTTTTCTAAGTGATTTATTCACATTTATTATAATATTTTCATCAGTATTTTAAAGTTTTCCTATATTTAATTCACTGATCATGCAGGTGTTCATAAAAATGGGATGTTTATTATATTAAAACTGAGAAAAATTACACAAATATTGCCAAATAATAAAGACCTACAACTGCTTTTGTAGCAACTTCTAAGTGATTTTTTCCTCTACATTTTGCGTTTTCTAAGTGATTTATTAACATTTCCTATAACATTTTCATCTGTATTTTACATTTTTTCCCTGAAAAGTGGGTATTGTTCTATATTTAATTCACTGATCATGCAGGTGTTCATAAAAATGTGGTATTTATTTTATTAAAACTGAGAAAAATGAAGCAAAAATGACCAAATAATAATGACAAGTGTCTCCCTTTACTGTCATTGATCCAACTCTATAACAAACTGTATTTTACACCAATTATTTCCATGTATTGATCAGATGAGTGGATCAGCAGGTATTCCAGGGTTCAGATCAGATGCTTCAGGTCTCTGCTGAACCGTCCGACTCTCTGCTTTGTCTGAACATTAACCCTTGAGCAGGTGGAGCAGACCTGGGTCCAGTTTGACCTGGTGCTGATGGTCTTTTTGCTGGCGTGTGTGTTTGTTAAAGAGCAGCTGACTGCAGGACGGACAGACGCACAGACAGATGGATGAGGGTTTCTCTGTTAATCATTAATCAGCTGTTGGGCCTGAGTCTTCTGTAAATATCCGTGCTTCATCAGCTCTGCTTCATCCCTCACACTCTGGTCGGACTTCCAGCTTTTCCTCCGTTCGTTTCCCGTTCGTGTGACCAATGATCGTCAGCGTGTGTTTCAAAGCAGGTTTCCTCTCCCTTCTGTTTCTGGTCTTGTTGTTTGTTTATCTTTATTTTTTCCATTATGCCGATGAAACGCAGCAGTGAGTCTTCGGCCGCGGACGGCGTCTTCCTCGTCCACGCTCTGACCAAGACTTTGTGCAACTCCCCAGAGGATGTGAACGGACGTGTCCATCAGGAGGACGAGTCAGGCATTAAATCAGGTATAAATCATGTCTTTAAAACTGTTCATCAGACCTGAAACTACAACTAAAAACTGATTCTAGTTCAGAGGCCACATTCAGATCAATATGAAATAATAACAGAATAACTTTACTCACAACTTCGACAAAAAATAATGTCAATTCTACATTTTTTCAGTGTTTTTTTTTTAGCTGAATCTGACATGTAACTAGAATTATGAGCAAAAAGTAAGTATGAACCCTTTCATGCACAGTGGTCACTCCAGTGGTCAGTTCTTCTCCAGCTGTTCTCTTGTATATTCATGGGTTTTGTTGTTTTAGTTCCATATCAGCCGACACAGTGAACACTAGTGCATGTTCCCGTACACTGACATTCAGACCATTACTGTAACTGTGCTGTTCTAGATAAACCTGATCTGCACTAACATGTTTGAGTGTAAAAAAAAAAAGGCAATTGTTACTGGACTGTAATTCTTTTGTTTTTGTTTTTTTAAACAAAATTTTTTTTTTTTTTTTTGCATATTATCTCCATGCAGGTATGTTAAAATGTGAGAAAACGTCAGATTAGCAGCATTAAAAGTGTTTTTATCTCATAGTTTTCCCAGTGTATATCAGTAAATACATGTTTCTTCGCTTCTAAAATGAAATCCATGGTGTCCAGCTGAGTGGATATTTTTGTAACTCCATGAAAAATAGGTTCATTAAAAAAAAAAAATCAAAGTTTTGTTGTTGTTTTTTTCCATGCCTAAAGATGAATAGTAAAAAAAAATAAGAAAAAAATCTTGATTAAGGTTCTCATAATTCATGCATGAAAGGGTTAAGAAGTAGTTTTATGTGTCTTTTTACCTTATTTTTGAATGTGCTGTGTGTAAATCTGTTAACAGAAAAATAGAATTTGAAAAAATGATGATTATTTAAATTTTTTTTGTATAATATGGCTGGTTTAGCCTAATTCCTCCAGGTTATATCACCTTTTTTTAGTATACCTGGGCTGCAAATGAATGGAAATTATGCATAAATTTAACATGTAAATAGAATTATAACCAAAAAGTAAGTATTAAGAAGTATTTTTTTTTGTCTTTTTACCTCATTTTTGAGTTTGCTGCCTGAAAATCTGTCATCAGAAAAGATTTTTAATGACAAAAAGGTTCATTAACATCATTTATTTTGTAGTGTGAAGCTTTTATTTTGTTTTGAATAAAAACAATAATAACGTCTTTTTTTTTTCACATAATATGGCTGGTTTAGCCTCATTCCTGCAGGTTTTATCATCTTTTTTCAGTATACCTGGGCTCCAAATTAAGGGAAATTATCCATAAATTTAACATGTAAATAGAATTACGACCAAAAAGTAAGTATTAAGAAGTAGTTTTATGTGTCCTTTTACCTCATTTTTGAGTTTGCTGTGTGAAAATCTGTTAACAGAGAAATAGAATAGAATAGAATAGAATAGAATAGAATAGAATAGAACACAATAGAAAAGAATAGACTAGAATAGCATAGAATAAAACACAGTAGAATAGAATAGAATAGAATAGAATAGAATAGAATAGAATAGAATAGAATAGAATAGAATAGAAGAGAAAAGACTAGAATAGCACAGAATAAAACACAGTAGAATAGAATAGAATAAAACACAGTAGAATAGAATAGAATAGAATAGAAAAGACTAGAATAGCATAGAATAAAACACAGTAGAATAGAATAGAATAGAATAGAATAGAATAGCATAGAATAAAACACAATAGAAAAGAATAGACTAGAATAGCATAGAATAAAACACAGTAGAATAGAATAGAATAGAATAGAATAGAATAGAATAAAACACAGTAGAATAGAATAAAACACAGTAGAATAGAATAGAATAGAATAGCATAGAATAAAACACAATAGAATAGAATAAAACACAGTAGAATAGAATAGAAAAGACTAGAATAGAATAGAATAGAATAGAATAGAATAGAATAGAATAGAATAGAATAGAATAAAATAGAAAAGACTAGAATAGCATAGAATAAAACACAGTAGAATAGAATAGAATAGAATGGAACCGCCTTTGTTGTTATTTCTACTCCAGTCAATGCAACAATATGAATAAAAACAGAAAATAGAAAATACATTTTAACAAAAACGTAAATAAGAATAAATCTAAAAGGTTAATAAAATAAAAATAGACATAATATGACTAGACACCATATGAACAGTGTGTGTGTGTGTGTGTGTGTGTGTTTGTGTGTGTGTGTGTGTGTGTGTGTGTGTGTGTAAAAACAGTGCATGTAAATGTTTCTTTTGCTCATAAATGTCACGTGCAGTTGTTTCAGAACCACAAACATAAGGTTGACGTGTTGAAAATCTTTCGGTGTTTTGCTCAGAGGCCGAGGACGGTAACGAGACGCCGTCGTCTGAGGAGGACCAGGACCTGGTGGACTACAACCTGAGCCTCAAAGCCACCACGACCACGTCCAGGAAGAGCATCAGTCAGATCATCAAAGACAAGAAGAAGCAGACGCAGCTCACCCTGCAGTGGTAACAGCAGACCGCAGCAGCTCCCATCATGCAACAGGGCACCCGTTAACCTGAAACACACACCACTGCTTCTGCCCCATCTGCATTTACAGGCCTTTAGCACCATTTATCAGACCATTAGTGAGCATTTTTTCACTGCAAATCAGGTATTTTCTTATATTTAATTCACTGTTCAGGTAGATGTTTGTAAAAGCTCAGAGTAAAAATAGAGAAAACTAAAGAAAAAGTGATTTTTTTTTTTTTTTTTTAGCAAAATCTATCATTAACTGAAGATAAAACAAGTGTCTCATTAATTAATGTCACAGCAGTGGATAATAACAATAAAATAACCAAATATAAACATATAAAAACACCTTTGATGGATTTGATGGAATTAATTTATCAGTATTTATTAGATTATTGTCTGTATTTTGCATTTTTCAGTTAAAATCAGGTATTTTCCTGTATTTAATTCACTGTTCATGTAGATGTTCATTAAAGCTCAGAGTAAAATCAAAGGTTATTATAGAAAAAAAATAGAGAAAATTGAAAAAAAAACAGGATTTTTTTTTTTTTTTTTAACAAAATCTATCATTAACTGAAGATAAAACAAGTGTCTCATGAATTAATGTCACAGCAGTGGAAAATAATAATAAAATAACTGAATATAAACATATAAAAACACATTCAGTGGAGAATCTAATACATTTTTATCCGTAGTTTTAACACTTTAACTGCTGTGGTTGAATTTTTACACAAGAATTAATAGTTTTATTTAGTTGAGTGAATGTTTCTTCTAATGGATTTATTCTATTATCTTCTGTATTTGGCATTTTTCAGTTCAAATCAGGTATTTTCCTATATTCAATTCACTGTTCATGTAGATATTCAGTAAAGTCAAAGGTTATTATAGAAAAAAATAGAGAAAATTGAAAAAAAGGGATTATTTATTTATTTATTTATTTATTTAGCAGAATCATCATTAACTGAAGATAAAACAAGTGTCTCATGAATTAATGTCACAGCAGTGGAAAATAATAATAAAATAAATCAATATAAACACATAAAAACACCTTTGATGGATTTGATGGAATTGATTTACCAGTATTTATTCTATTATCTTCTGTATTTGGCATTTTTCAGTTCAAATCAGGTATTTTCCTGTATTTAATTCACTGTTCATGTAGATGTTCATTAAAGCTCAGAGTAAAATCAAAGGTTATTATAGAAAAAAAAATAGAACATATAAAAACACATTCAGTGGAGAATCTAATACATTTTTTCCCTGTAGTTTTAACACTTTAACAGCTGTGGTTGAATTTTTACGCAAGAATTAGTAGTTTTATTTAGTTGAGTGAATGTTTCTTCTAATGGATTTATCAGTATTTATAATATTATTGTCTGTATTTTTCATTTTTCAGTTAAAATCATGTATTTTCTTATATTTAATTGACTGATTACGTAGATGTTCATTAAAACTCAGAGTAAATTCAAAGGTTATTATATGAAAAGAACAGAGAAAACAGAAGAAAAATGAACTTTTTCAGTCAAATCTCTCATTAACTGAATATTAACCCAGTGTGTCCATCCACTGTCGTTTATGAAAATGGGTTTTACTGGTGAATTAATGTCACAGCAGTGGACAATAATAAAATAACTTAATATAAATACATAAAACACCTTTGATGCAGAATCAAACATACTTTATCTGCAGTTTCAACACTTTAAAGTTGACTTGTGGCGACTTCCAACTGAATTTTTCTCTCTGTTTAACTTTTCCTAAATGATATATCACCATTTGTCATAACTTTATCCTCTGCATTTTTCAGATTTTTCAGTCATAATCAGGTCTTTTCCTGTCTTTTAATTCACTGATCATGTAGATGTTCATAATAAATCAGACTAATTCGGGTGTAAATCTCACATATTAATGAGATGAACGCAGAAATGTCGTTAAACTGTGAGTGAACTGGATTCATCTGTGCTGTTGTTGTTCCTGTCGTCTGTTTCTGTCTTTAAATCTTTCCCTCCTCTGGTTCATTTCCTGTTTCCGTTGTGCGTCATCAGGCTGGAGGAGAATTACATCGTGTGTGAAGGTGTGTGTTTGCCTCGATGCATCCTTTACGCTCATTATCTGGACTTCTGTCGCAAAGAGAAGCTGGAACCGGCCTGTGCTGCCACCTTCGGAAAGGTCCGTTTATGCATTCCTTTATGTCAGTGTTTTTCAACCTTAGGGTCGGGACCCCACATGGGGTCACCTGGAATTCAAATGGGGTCACCTGAAATTTCTAGTAATTGATAAAAACAAAATTAAAACTTAATAATAAAAATAGGGATGGGAATCGTTAAGAATTTAACGATTCCAATTCCATTATCGATATCACTTATCGATCCGATTCCTTATCGATTCTCATTGGGTGAGGGACTAACAGAGTACAAACAGGTGTGTTTGCATGAACTGTTTTTATATTTCCATCTGCACAGAAAATAGAACAAATACAATATGAACTAATAATAAGAACAGATGACGCCAGGCCCGGTTGGGGGGGGGGGGGGGGGGGGGGGGCAGTGAAAGTGAAACTACAGACTCTTTACTAATTACCTCCGCCAAGGAGGTTATGTTTTTGCCAGGGTTTGTTTGTTTGTTTGTTTGTTTGTTTGTTTGTTTGTTTGTTTGTTTGTCTGTCCGTTAGTGTGCAACATAACTCAAAAAGTTATGGACAGATTTGGATGAAATTTTCAGGGTTTGTTGGAAATGGGATAAGGAAGAAATGATTAAATTTTGGTGGTGATCGGGGGTGGGGGGGCCCATGGGGGGGGGGCACTGATCAGCCTAGGTCTGCGCTGTCCGAGTGCTTCTAATTCCTCTATTGCTGCATTTCTACTACGTGGAACCGGTTCGACTCAGCTCGTCTCCCGTTGTTGGTCACCTCATTTCCTTTCCCTTCTTATCTTCAGAAACTTGTATTTGAGGAGTTATGGGGTTTGTTGCCCACACTGGAACCAACCTGGTGTTCACTCTGCCGCTACATTCACAAGCAACACTAAGAAGAGAATCAAATACGTGACATTCCTGTAAATGAGTCACATGCTGTGGACAAATGTTTGAACAGACTGGAGGGATTCCACCTTTAGAAGACATGGAAGCTTTGACAGTGTTCCAGTGGACCTGGTGTGGTCTGTTTGGACCTGGTGTGGTCTGTTTGGACCTGGTGTGGTCTGTTTAGACCTGGTGTGGTCTGTGTGGACCTGGTGTGGACCTGGTGTGGTCTGTTTAGACCTGGTGTGGTCTGTGTGGACCTGGTGTGGACCTGGTGTGGTCTGTTTGGACCTGGTGTGGTCTGTGTGGACCTGGTGTGGACCTGGTGTGGTCTGTGTGGACCTGGTGTGGACCTGGTGTGGTCTGTTTGAACCTGGTGTGGTCTGTTTCGACCTGGTGTGGTCTGTTTGGACCTGGTGTGGTCTGTTTGGACCTGGTGTGGACCTGGTGTGGTCTGTTTGGACCTGGTGTGGTCTGTGTGGACCTGGTGTGGACCTGGTGTGGTCTGTTTGGACCTGGTGTGGTCTGTGTGGACCTGGTGTGGTCTGTTTAGACCTGGTGTGGTCTGTTTGGACCTGGTGTGGACCTGGTGTGGTCTGTTTGGACCTGGTGTGGTCTGTTTAGACCTGGTGTGGTCTGTTTGGACCTGGTGTGGACCTGGTGTGGTCTGTTTGGACCTGGTGTGGACCTGGTGTGGTCTGTTTGGACCTGGTGTGGTCTGTTTGGACCTGGTGTGGTCTGTTTAGACCTGGTGTGGTCTGTTTAGACCTGGTGTGGTCTGTTTGGACCTGGTGTGGTCTGTGTGGACCTGGTGTGGTCTGTTTAGACCTGGTGTGGTCTGTTTAGACCTGGTGTGGTCTGTTTGGACCTGGTGTGGACCTGGTGTGGTCTGTTTGGACCTGGTGTGGACCTGGTGTGGTCTGTTTGGACCTGGTGTGGTCTGTTTGGACCTGGTGTGGTCTGTTTAGACCTGGTGTGGTCTGTTTAGACCTGGTGTGGTCTGTTTAGACCTGGTGTGGACCTGGTGTGGTCTGTTTGGACCTGGTGTGGACCTGGTGTGGTCTGTTTGGACCTGGTGTGGTCTGTTTGGACCTGGTGTGGTCTGTTTAGACCTGGTGTGGTCTGTTTGGACCTGGTGTGGTCTGTTTAGACCATTTCTGCCTCAACACCATGTTGTCTATGTTCTGACCAAAACAATGCAGCGTGTGTGTGACGTCATCGCGCATGCGCAACGAAGGTGGAATCGATAAGCAGAATCGTTAAGCAGGCAGGCAAACGATTCCAAGGAATCGAGCGACTGGGAACCGGTTCTAAAAAAGAACCGGTTCTCGATTCCCATCCCTAAATAAAAATATATGGTGAGTTGAGAGAGACAATCACAATACAAAAAAGACATGACAAACTCTGCAGCTGAACCTGAAACACTGTGGTTCTGTTTCTTTCAAATGTTCATTGTGGTCGGTTTCAGATGCTGCAGCTCTTTCATAATTCATAGTTTGAGTTGTTATTTTTTCAGTATTAATTTGCAGCCTTTGGACTGACTGAACCAAATTCTCCCTTTGTGCAGTAATCTACACCTGGCTTTTCTGCCTCCGTCCACAATAATATAGAGGGTCTGCACGTGACGTCACCGCGGTCCCGCCCACTGAGTGGCAGAAAGACGGAGATGAGTAGCGGCTTTGGCTTGAATACTGCGAAAACTTTAGAACAATCTAAAAAATGGGGCAGAGCTGTTGTGTCATTGATCGCACAAATAGGTTTAAAAGCACTGGGAGCTGTCGTTTTAGCGGAGACCTAAAGCCAAAGACAGAAGAAGCAGATGGATCACTGCAACTCAGAGAAAGAACTGGAATCCAGACAACCGAACCTGGGTTTGTGTCAGCTAACGTTAATTTATGCTGTTCCTGTGTAAAATCATCCCTTAAATTCCGTCTGGTTTTGGCTAACGTTCCTTCTTAGTAAAGCTCTGAATGTTAGCATCTGTCATTTAGTTCTCGATTTCAGAACTGAAACATTTTTGTCTTCAGTTGTGTGATTGTGAACCTTGTGCTCTACATGATTTGTAAACTAGCTTAAACCCCTTTAGCCCTATCAGCCCGCCCATGGGCCGAAAAAATTATATTAATATTCATCTATTATCAAATATAATAAATCAGGACAATGGATGTTTTTTTTTCAACTTTTGCTCAAAGTTTAGACCCTAATGTTAATAAAAGTACATCAAAAGTGTATTTTAGTGCAAACTTTAATGTTCAAACATGATTTTTAATCTTTGTGGGGTGAAATATACGCTATTAAAAATCTCTGACACAAACAATTAATTTATGCACATCATCATCAATCCAGCCGAAAAAAAAAACAGGCGAGGATAAAAGATTCCAATTTCTCTTTTAGTTTGTTCCAGTTTACTCAGGCAGAGTAATAGATACAATATTTTAGACAATGGAATAGATAGACAGACACCAAGAACATCCATATGAACCTTATTATTGTGAAGGAATTCTTCATTTACTTTGGGTTTGTCTGTTTAGGCGTTTTTCCCTGAAAATATGGTCAGAGTTAAACTTAAACTGAGGCTAACCTAGTTTTCCACATAAGGGGCTCCTCTAGCACACAGCTGTTGGATCTGTGTTGGATCCAGTATTTGATGTGAACTCTCCTTAAATCTCCACAGTACCAGTAGATCATCCACTCACTTGGGTCAGTACTAAGGGTTCAACTCCAGTAAATCAGTAGTGAACTGTGAGCACTACTGCTGGGCCTTTACCGCCCAAATCACCGCCAACAAAATCTGTCTGCACTGACACAAAACCTCCAAAACAATAGTATGTTGAATGAAAGCACTCACCAGCTGGAATCCTCTAATGAACCAGGACCAGGATGGACACAACTCTGGGTCTGTTGGATGCTTTCAGCCTTTGCACTGGGGATTTTCCCGGCGTTGAACTCAGGTTCATGTAAATGTCAGGATAGGTGATTTCTGTCCCACATCAGTGTTGGTAGAACACTTGTTTGGTAGCTTGTATGGATCCATGTCCAGTCCAGCTGTCTTTAATTTCATGTTATATTCCACATTTTTCCTGGTCTGGCTGTAGTTACTGCTGTGCTCCGCCATGTTGAGCCGGTTTGTTTTTGCCGCTCAGTCTGACTGAGGGGGGCGTGGCTTAGGGGGGAAGTGACGTATGTGCATTCCCTCTATACATTATATAGCCTTAATGTCATGTAAAATTAACGTTTATTTGCAACATAGTATAGCAAACTATTACACTATACAGGGTGGGGAAGCAAAATTTACACTGAACATGTAGTTGTTTTTTCTCAGCAGGCACTACGTCAGTTGTTTTGAACCCAAACATATATTGATGTCATAATCATACCTAACACTATTATCCATACCTTTTCAGAAACTTTTGCCCATATGAGTAATCAGGAAAGCAAACGTCAGAGTGTGTGATTTGCTGAATGCACTCGTCACACCAAAGGAGATTTCAAAAATAGTTGGAGTGTCCATAAAGACTGTTTATAATGGAAAGAAGAGAATGACTATGAGCAAAACTATTACCAGAAAGTCTGGAAGTGGAGGAAGCAACAAAAAATGTACCAGAGCTTTTATTAAAGCTCTCAAATCCAAAATCCCAAAGGATCCAACCAAATCCATGAGAAAAATGGCAATTGAACTTGAGGTAGACAACAAGAACGTTAGAAATGCAGAAAAATAGGATTTGAAGTTAAAATCTTACACAAGAACACCAAAACACTTGTTGACAACAGCAACAAATCCAACTTTAGCAATTTTTGGGAATCATGTTTATGTCCGCCTTCTAGCCCAGATCTAAACCCTCTGGATTCTGCTGTTTGGGACGTTTTAGAACATGCACCAATAGAACATCACACAGCAATGTCCACTTTCTTAAAGATACTATTAAAGAAGTAGTTATTGAGAAAGAAGGAGGACACATAGAATAAAAACATTTTCTATTATGCCAATTTTCTTGTGGCAAATAAATTCTCATGACTTTCAATAAACTAATTGGTCATACACTGTCTTTCAACCCCTGCCTCAAAATATTGTACATTTTGCTTCTCCACCCTGTACTATACTCTCCGTTTTGAACGTCTGGGGTCACCAGAAATTTGTGATGTTAAAATGGGGTCACGAGCCAAAAAAGTTTGGGAACCAGCGGTGTAGCAGGATAACTTCCCCCAGATACCTCCCCCCCCCCCTTATCCTAGTATGACTTCCCCTCCCCCCTGGTTAACTATCCCCCCAGATATAAGAAGGTAGATATAACATCAGAATTGTATAATACTGATTACAATGTATATCACAAACATGAACACATGTACCTCCTAAACATATAATAAATAAAAGGCTCTTTTAGTCCATCAGGGTTTGAAACTGACGACAAGTAGTTGTGTACTTCCTGAGTGTTCTGAGAAAAAGACAGTGCACGACAGCACAATACCGTGGTGGGGAGGGGGGGTTATTCTGTTCCACCAGTTTCATACTGGGACACAACACATTCACCATGGGGTTGATTCATTTATTCAGTGGAAATACTGGTAGGAGGGGCCACCACAGAAGAAGAAATGAGCTGTTTTTTCATTACCTCTGCCAAGGAGGTTATGTTTTTGCCAGGGTTTGTTTGTTTGTCTGTCTGTCTGTTCGTTAGTGTGCAACATAACTCAAAAAGTTATAGACAGATTTGGATGACATTTTCAGGGTTTGTTGGAAATGGGATAAGGAAGAAATGATTAAATTCTGGTGGTGATCGGGGTGGGGGGGGCGCACGGGGGGGGGGGGGGGGGGGGGGGGGCGCAGACCAGAAAATTTCATCCAAATCTGTCCATAACTTTTTGAGTTATGTTGCACACTAACGGACAGACAAACAAACAAACAGACAAACAAACAAACCCTGGCAAAAACATAACCTCCTTGGCGTGGGGGGGCCCACGGGGGGGGGGCACTGATCAGCCTTGGCGGAGGTATGCACTCTCCAAGTGCTTCTAGTTCTATATATTTATTATATTCTTGACTGTATGCTTATGAACATGTTTGTATTGAATTTTATGTTATTTATTTATTCATTTATTTATTTAATTTATTTATGCTAGTTTGTACTCTGCAGCACTTTGGAGACTTTGTGTTGGTAAAATGTACTATACAAATATGATAATAATAATAATAATAATAACTAGAAGCACTTGGAGAGCGCAGACCTCCGCCAAGGCTGATCAGTGGCCCCCCCCTGTGGGCCCCCCCCACGCCAAGGAGGTTATGTTTTTGCCAGGGTTTGTTTGTTTGTTTGTTTGTTTGTTTGTTTGTCTGTTCGTTAGTGTGCAACATAACTCAAAAACTTATGGACAGATTTGGATGAAATTTTCCGGGTTTGTTGGAAATGGGCCCCCCCGTGGGCCCCCCCACCCTCGATCACCACCAAAATTTAATCATTTCTTCCTTATCCCATTTCCAACAAACCCTGAAAATTTCATCCAAATCTGTCCATAACTTTTTGAGTTATGTTGCACACTAACGGACAGACAAACAAACAAACAAACCCTGGCAAAAACATAACCTCCTTGGCGGAGGTAATAATAATAATAATAATAATAATAATAATAATAATAATAATAATAATAATAATAATAATAATAATAATAAGAAGAAGAAGAAGAAGAAGACATCACACTTATATAGCACTTTTTTGGACACTCAAAGACGCTTCACAAACAAACAAAACAAAAGAACAAAGGGGCTCAAGAAAATGGAATGGAAAAATGCTATGGTATGGTATGGTAGTATGTTAATAAGTGTCCACTCCGTCTTTTTTCAGTATATCTGTGCTCTGTATGACTAAATGTAACATGTAATGGAACTATGGTACTGGTCTGACCCACTTGGAGTTCGAAAAACAGCTGATCTGAGCTCAGTTTGTCCTGTTTGATTTTCAGACGATCCGACAGAAGTTTCCTCTGCTGACGACGAGACGCCTGGGAACCAGAGGACACTCCAAGTATCTATCTATCTATCTATCTATCTATCTATCTATCTATCTATCTATCTATCTATCTATCTATCTATCTATCTATCCTTTTTGTTCATGGTGCTACTCATTTGTGTTTATTTGTGTCCATTTTCTTTAACAATTTTGTTCATTTTTTATTCATTTTGTTTAATTTTGATCATTTTTCACTAATTTTACTGCTTATTTTTTTTTGTCTTTACTCATTTTGGTGCTGATGTTTATCCACTTTTTTCCTTATTTTGTCAACTTTTTTATTCACTCTGACTTTTTTTTCCATTATCTATCTATATTAACAAACTGTTAATGTTATCATGCTGCTGTTACACTGTAATTTCTGTAATCTATCCATCTCTCTGCTCTTTCAGTTCATTGTGCTACTTATTTATGTTAACTTTTGTCAATTTTCTTGCAAATTTTGTTCAGTTTTTGTCTCATTTTGTTCATTTTTCACTAATTTTGCTGCTTATTTTTTTTTGTCTTTACTCATTTTGATGCTTATGTTTGTTCATTTTGTCCACTTTTTTGCTTATTTTGTTAAGTTTTTTAATCAGTCTGACACTGTTCCATTATCTATCTATTTATAGCAACAAACAGTTAATATTATCATGCTGCTGTTACACTGTAATTTCTGTAATCTGTAATCTATCCATCTCTCTCTCCTTTTTGTTCATTGTGCTACTTGTTTGTGCTCGTTTTGTCCATTTTCTTGCCTGTTTTGTTCAGTTTTTGTCTCATTTCGCTAATTTTTCACTAATTTTGCCAGTTTTTTTTTTTTTTGTCTTTACTCATTTTGATGCTTATGTTTGTCCATTTTTGTCCACTTTTTTCCTTATTTTGTTAAGTTTTTTAATCAGTCTGACTTTTTTTTCCATTATCTATCTATATTAACAAACTGTTAACGTTATCAATCTGCTGTTACACTGTAATTTCTGTAAAGTAATCTGTAATCTATCCATTTCTCTATCCTTTTTGTTCATTGTGCTACTCATTTATGTTCATTTTTGTTCATTGTCTTGCCTATTTTGTCCAGTTTTTGTCTCATATTATTCATATTTCACTAATTTTGCTGCTTATTTTTTTGTCTTTACTCATTTTGCTCCTTATTTTTTTGTCTTTACTCATTTTGATGCTTATGTTTGTCCACTTTTCTCCTCATTTTTTAAACTTTTTTTAACCTATCTATGTAAATCCCTCCCCCAGGTATCACTACTATGGAATCGGTATCAAAGAGAGCAGCGCCTACTACCACTCGGTGTATTCTGGGAAAGGTCTGACCAGGTAATAACGTGATGCTTCCATCTGTGGTATTTATTGACGTACAGTAGTGTTTTATACATGCTTGTGTACACAGCCCTATCTGCAGTGTTTCCGGTGATATTCAGTGTTAAATCCACTCGATAAGTGCAGTCAGGAGTGGGCGTTATTTCATTTAATGTCGACAGTAAATCCAGAAATTAACATAAAACGCAGATATTCATTAAATATGTGGACCTTTTATTTAATCTGACGTCTACTGGGTTGTTTTCTCCTGGTTTTCTTATGCATTAAAGCTGATTTAAGCCCAGTGTTTTCATGCACAAACAGGTCATTTACATCTTTTTTCCTCATATATGTTGAACATTCAGACCAAATAGAACTCAAGTAGACCGGACTAATAAAAAATATAATAAAAATAAAGAAATTAAATAACCTATAAATTATGTCAAGTACAAAATGTTCTCCGTTTTAGTGTGAAAAAAGTAAAATTACATTATGAAAGTGTGAATAACCTGAACAATCTGAAATTTCTTAAGAAAAAAATGAAATTTATGTCAATATTATGTCTACAAATGCACAAAATATTAAATAAAAGGCATAATATTATTAAAATTGCACTTATTTTTCAGGTTGTTCATATTTGTTCAGGTTATTCACATTTTATTGTTAAAGGATTGTTTGTACATGTAAATATTTTCATGTAATTTTACTTTTTTTTTCACACTTAAAACAATAAGAACATTTTTTAGTTGTCATTATTTCTAGGTTATTATAATAGCTTTTACTTTAAATGATATTGGTTCTAAACTAAAATAATTTTAACATCTTTTATTGTTAATATCTTCAGTGTAATTTTTGCTTTTCACAAATTCATCCCACAGGCCAAATTTATGGAACCATTCTGGGGCCAAATGTTTTGTACCTGAAAAAATAAAATTTTAAACTGAAAATTCAAGTTTTGATCTGAAAAGATAAAACATGCAACTGAAAAAAATATAACCTCAAATATTAAAATACATATGGAAGTGAAAAAGGAAAATAAATAATTTATTCAAAAGAATTACTGAAGTGAATCAAAATAATATTTAACCTGAAAAAAAAAATAAATAATTTGAATACATTGTTGTATTTTTCAAAACTCAAGATCAAAACTTGAATTTTCAGTTTAAAATTTCATTTTTTCAGACACTAAACTTACAGCCAAGAATGGCTCCATACATCTGGACCCTTTGGAGGCCGGTTTTGGTTTTTGACACCCCTGGTCTAAACAGTGACTGTATATGACCATAAATGCAAGATAAAAATCACTGTAATGTATTTAAATCACACAAAAAGTTACAAAATCTCAGCAATTAGAGGAAAAAACAGAGAAATCCTGATTGTTTTTCCATCACTTCTTGTTCTTTTTTGTCATAATTGTATTTACATGTTACATTTAAACATAATTTCTATTCATTTGGAGTCAGATATACGGAAAAAAGATTATATAACTTAACTATGCATGACAAGAATGAGGCTAAACCTGCCATATTATGCAAAAACACAAAATGAATGACTATTTTTTTTATTCTGTACAACATAAAAGCTTCACATTAGAAATAAATTATGTTCATGAACCTTTTTGTCATTAAAAATGTTTCTCTGTCAACAGATTTTCAGGCAGCAAACTCAAAAATGAGGTAAAAAAAAAAAAAAAAAGACACAAAAAACTAATTCTTAATATCTTTTATTAAAAAAAAACAAAACAAAAAAAAAAAAAAAAACACTAATAAAAACTAACTCAGCTCTTTTTTCTTCAGGGAGGTTTCACCAGGAAATATTCTCTGAGCTCTAAAACTGGGACGTTGCTTCCAGATTTCCCCAGCGCTCAACATCTGCTCCTGCACGGAAACGTCTCCAGAGAAAAGGTTCATGTTTGGGCTTTTTATTTATTTATTTATTTATTTATTTATTAGAAGCAGATGAAATTATCTCAGAGGAGCTTCACTGGAGAAAAGTTACACTATGTGGACAAAAGTATGTGGACACTTTGAATTCAGGTGTTTCTTTTCTAACACGGATCTGGGATACAAAACAATAATGACTAATGACATAATACAGTTTTATATTGGGATAAATATCATTGCATTGGTTAGTTTGGTTTAAATTGTTATATTTGTTTCTAAAATGCCTCAGGGATGGTTTGGACTTAATTTCTCTCAACGTTGATTGTTCATTTTTATCCATGACTATGATTTTAAATGTTCTTCCTCTAAATTTCTAAAATATTTTTCCTGCTCTGACTGTGAATAATAATTTTCTACCACAACTAACCATCTACTTTCTTGTTTGTGTGTGTATTTAGCATATTTTGATGCTTTTTTCTTCATTTTTGTTTATCTAGATCCTTTTTTTTTGTTCTTTTTTTATGCCTGTGTTGCTCTTTTTTTTTTTTTTTTTAATTAATTTTGTTGTTCATTCTGTTCATTTTACTGATTTTTATTATTTTTTTTAATCCATGACTATGGTTTTAAATGTTCTTCCTTTGAATTTCTAAATCTCTACATTTTTTTTGCTAAAATTAATTTGTTTTTGATCATGTAATAGTTTGCTATGCTATGTTGCAAATAAAGGTTAATTTTAGAGGACATTTAGTCTATATAATGTATATTATTATGGATGGAGGCAGTAAATCCAGGTGTAGATTACTGCACAAAGGAAGAATTTTATTTTCCTTGGTCAGGATATGTACAGTCAGTTACAAGGCTGACAATTAATACTGAACAAACAAGAACTGAAACTATGAATTATGAAAGAGCTGCAGCATCTGAAACTGACCACAATGAACATTTGACAGATAAACAGAAGCACAGTGCTGCAGTTTCACAACCACAGTTTGTCTGCTATAGATTGGGATTGTCTCTGTCAACTCATCATATATTTTTTTATTAGTAAGTTGTTGTTTTTTTTTTTTATCAATTACTAGAAATTCCAGGCGACACCACGGTTGAAAAACACTGCATTAGTCATTATTGTTAGAAAGAAACACCTGAATTCAACGTGTCCACATACTTTTGTCCACATACAGGTGTTTGTTTTGCAGTTTATGTCAGCTTGTGGTTGTTTTTGTGCAGGTGGACACTCTGATCATGATGTATAAAACCCACTGTCAGTGCATCCTGGATAACGCCATCAATGTCAACTTTGAGGAGGTGACGAGGCTTCATTTTACAGTATTTCAACACTTCCATCGCCTCAAACTCACATAAACTACCTTTAATTTCAACGCTTTTATTTCAGATCCAGAACTTCCTGCTCCACTTCTGGCAGGGCATGCCTGACCACCTGCTGCCACTGCTGGAAAACCCCGTTATCGTCGACATTTTCTGCGTCTGCGACTCCATCCTATACAAGGTTTTTATCCAATACAAT
The DNA here is from genome assembly GCF_902148855.1 of Sphaeramia orbicularis. Classification (NCBI taxonomy): domain Eukaryota; kingdom Metazoa; phylum Chordata; class Actinopteri; order Kurtiformes; family Apogonidae; genus Sphaeramia; species Sphaeramia orbicularis. Next base: position 45,633,988 of record NC_043979.1, on the reverse strand, counting down.
TAGTAGTGGAGTAAAAAGATTCTAAATGATCAAATATGGTGCTTTTGTCAACCTGAGCTCTTCCACTGTTAGGATATAATCACAACAGGACAGTATTTTAAAGGGTTTTTTTGGACTTTTTTTTTTGCATAAAATAGACGCTTTTTTGAGAAACCAATCAGTAAAAGACAATATTTTATACTAAATTTGGAAAAAGTGTTTCTTATTTTTCAAAAATATCTTTGTTGTAAAAGTCCGAAGTGGTCTTTTGAAAGTTTTTATGTCAAGAAAAGTCAGAACCACAGCTGTATTTATTTATAACATCATTGCTTTGCATTGAAAACATCTTTAAAACATCATTTAGGTGAAAAACAGCAGGTATTTTGCTTTTTACAACCAGTAAAATCACACATGAACCCAACATTTAACCTTTCCTCAGTGGTTCTTCACTGCTTTATTTCTTGCATAGTTCAATTAAAAGCAAATATTTTTCTATATTTAATTTACTGATCATTTAATCATAACACATTAAGGTTATTCAATTCCTTTACATTCCTTTCACTTCCATTAAACATACTTTTTTGGTTTTAACTCTTTCAGTGCCATGGGCCGATTAAATCGGCTTTACGAATACAACCTTTAAAGTGCCACGGGCCGATCAGATTGGCTTTGGAGAACACGCCATATTTGTGTACAAACAAACCATCCACCCCCATTTCTTTCTCATATTTCGATGACGTTCTTTCAAATCTTCTTGCAAATTACGATCAATAATGAATCGGCTGCGTCCGGTGCGTTTTGAATCTAAGTGGCAATCGGTCGGATGTTACCGAGCGGTTTTTGACCAAGGAAGAGCTCGCGTTTCGTTTTCTGCGTGGGAAATTTTATGAATGAATTTATGAATGAAATCATATGCAAATTAGATGGCCATTTTGTAGTAATATCATAAACACAGCGATCTGTCAAAACAGTCCCATCTGCTAGAAAATGAGTTCTGATGACGATTCAGACTTCGATTATAAAAACGACGCGAAATACTGAAAAATGGCCAAATTCTGTGGCACTTTTAAGGCTTATTAGCCCCTTAACTGTCTGGCACCGAAAGAGTTAAGCTGAAATATTTTAATGTATCGTCACTGCAGTGGGTAATAATCGAAAATTAATTGGAACTGTAATAAATCACTCAGAATTCAAATGATTAAAACTGGCATTTAAAGGGTTAAAATCCTGAAAACTGTTAAAAGTTTGGTAGTTTTGAGCAGAGCGGAAGTTGTTTAAGAGATTTATTTAAAAAAAAAAAAAAAAAGCAAGAAAAAATGCATGAACATTTTTGTCCACGAGGGTGACCAGAGTTTTTTTTTTTCTTTTTTTTGGTTATAAAAGGGCATAAGGGATTTATCACCATTTATTATACTATTATTTATTTTTTTTCCCAGTGAAAATCAGGTATTTTCTTATATTCAATTGACTGATTGATCATGTAGATGTTCATTAAAACTCAGAGTAAAATCATAGGTTATTATATATATATTTAGAGAAAATTGAAGAAAAAGTGTTTTTTGTTTTTGTTTTAGCAAAATATATCATTAGCTGAACAGATCATTAACCAAACATGTCTTGTGAATCAATGTCACAGCAGTGAATAATAATAATAATAATAATAGTAATAATAATAATAATAAAATAACTTTTTCCAGTTAATGGAAAAACTAACACATTTTTATTTGCATTTTCAACCCTTTAACAACAACTGTGGCTTAATACAACAGTACAAGTACAAGAATAAATAGGGAATGTTGTATTTAAGCCTTAAAGATCTATTTTTGTGGCAACTTTTTCTATACTTACCCTTACCTAAGTGATTTTTTACCATTTATTATAATATCCTCTGCATTTTGCATTTTTCACTGAAAATCAAGTATTTTCCTTTATTTAATTCACTGATCACGTAGATTTTCACAGTAAATTGAAATGTTATCATATAAAAACACGGAATAATGAAGAAAGAAAACATACTTTTTTAGCAAAATTTATCATTAACTGAAAATAAAACAAGTGTCTTGTGTATCAGTCTCACCACAGACGATGATAATGATAATGAAAATAACTTGAAATATACAGAAATATACAGTTGATGGAGAAACTAACACATTTTTATTTGCATTTTCAACCCTTTAACAACAACTGTGGCTTAATGCAACAATACATGTACAAGAATAAATAGGGAATGTTGTATTTAAGCCTTAAAGATTGATTTTTGTGGTGTCTTTTACCTACATTTACCCTTTCCCAAATGATTTATTACCATTTATAATAATATTATCCTCTGCATTTTGCATTTGTCAGTAAAAATCAAGTATTTAATTTTTATTTTTTAATATTTAATTCACTGATCATGTAGATTTTTGCAGTAAATTGAAATTTTGTCAAATAAAAAAAGGAATAATGAAGAAAAAATACTTTTTTTTTTTTTTTAGCAAAATATATCATTAACTGAACATAAAACAAGTGTCTACAACCACTTATTTACTACACAGAGACGGTGTTGCATTGAAATCAAAAATAATGACTGAACTGAAGTTGCACATGTTTAGTTTTTTGGGTGAAACGTTCCCGTCCTCCTGTTGTCTCCTGTTAAACATTGTGTTTCCAGTTTGTTCTTTATTTCCTCAGGTTTTAACCGATGTTCTGATTCCTGCTACGATGCAGGAGATGCCTGAAAGGTTTGTCATGTCTATAACTGGTTAATTATTTTATTATTAACCTTTATTTAACCAGGAAAACAATGTCTCGTTGCGATTGAAATGCTTTTAAAAGCTGAAATGTCACATACAGTGTTTTATTTTCAGATCATTAGATAAATCCAGATTACAGAAAATGAAATATTTACACTGAATCTGCAGCAGAATGTGACTTTGTCTTCGTTTCTTCATCAGTTTGTTGGCAGATATCCGTAATTTCGCCAAACACTGGGAACACTGGTTAGCGTCTTCTCTGGAGAACCTCCCAGAATGCCTTGCAGTGAAAAAGCTCCCGATCGCTCGGCGCTTCGTCTCCTCTTTGAAGAGACAGACGTCGTTCTTACACCTGGCACAGGTACAGTTTGAATCCAGTATTTAACAATAATTAACAAAAGGACCAAAAGAATCAGTTCAGAGCACAGAGGAGCACATACAGCTGACGATACTGTAGAAATAGAGCACAAAATGAACACAATAATCAACAAAAATGAACAAAATAATCAAGAAAATGAACAAAATCATCTACAAAATGAAAAAGAGGAACAAAATAATCAACAAATGGAACAAAAATTAACAAAATAACAAAAATTAACAAAATTAACAAATAATTAACAAAAATGAACAGAATAATCAACAAAATTAACACAAATTAACAAAATTATCCATAAAATGAACAAAATAATCAATAACATGAACAAAATAATCTACAAAAATTAACAACATTATCCATAAAATGAACAAAATAATCAATAACATGAACAAAATAATCAATAAAATGAACAAAA